>NW_018742697.1:0-133413 GCF_001683475.1 Chenopodium quinoa
CACAGTCGTCTGGCCGGCTGGTTCCAGTTATGATAGCGCCTGCTTTGGCTGCTACGAGGCGGCCATCAAGGCAGGGCTTCGCTTCCCATTACATCCGGCTGTTCAGCGGATTTTGGATGGGTATGAGTTGGGGTTATGGCAGTTAGCCCCAAACTCCTAGGTCAACGTACTCGGCTATGTGGCCGGGTGCGAACTGCACGGGGTGGAGCCGAGCTTCGAGGCTTTCGCCCATATGAACTATCTCAGCCGGACCCCTAAAACAGGCGGTACCGGCTGGTATCAATTGACAAGCCACAGGGGCTACCTCATGACAAGAGTAAAGCAAACAAGTGAAGGACTGGCGGAGCACCTTCCTCATCATTGAGAGTTCAGACATTGAGCTGAACAAGCGCTTCAATAGGTGAACAGGAATCCGCCCCTTCTCGCAGGTGGTCGTAGCATGCCGCCTGTTCCCCAAGGCTAAGAAAGAGATCCTTGATAAAGGACTCTTTAAAGTAGAGTCGAGGGTCGACTCTACTTCAGGGGTACGAGAGCAAGTATCCCTGCACTGCGTCCCGAGCTTCAAGTGGCTCTATGACGAGTACTTTTTGGCCGCCTGCGGCCTCAGCAGTCGGTGCTCAAGAGGTAGTCGGCCTGTCGAATACTCTGTTGTTCCATACATTTCTTGTTATGACTTTTATTAACTTTGCTGTTTGTTTTTTGCAGCTGACGCCATGAGCAAAATCACCGCCTCCAAGATTGCGGCGGCCATGTTGCGGGCCTCAATCATGCAACAAGCTTCAACCGACTCCCCCAAGAAGGGGGCACCCTTGGTGAGCTCCGAACCTTTCACCCTCTTTTTGGAGTGTTTATGCATATACTGACTTTTTTCTTCTTTTTTAGACGGGTGCTCCAAGAGCTTCATCTTCCAACAGCCGGACCCCAAGGCCCGGAAGACGACTGTTGGGAGCTCTCCTGGTTCTGCCAGGAAACAGGTGGCGGCTGAGAAACAGCCGGCCACTTCTTCTAAAACTCCAACTGGGCCGCCTAGAAGTATGAAGTTGTCCTTGTAAATTTTAGACTTGCTCCCTTTGTTACTAAGTCTAATCCGTTTGTTTATGCTTGATGCAGCCGGCCCCCAGGAGCCTGACTTGGTAGAGATGGCCTAGTCTATGATCAGGGCAGTTCCTCCAGCTGAAAGGGAGGTGGTCAGGGGTGTCGGCACCCTTGACCTTGACGGGATTGCAGGGGTCCTTGCTGAGGTATACTTAGCATATTTTTGAGTATTTGAATTTATGGACGCCTGTTTTCTTTTTTGTTTGGAAACTGACGCCTGTTTTTTTTTTTTTGTACTTAGGCCCTGCTCCGAGTTAACGGCCTTCGCAAGCCGCTTGATCGGAAGAACAAAGAGGTAGAGGCTGCAAAAGCTATGTCCACCTCTGACTGTGATAAGGCAATGTTTCAAATTGCCCAAAATGAAATACTGACCATTGATATTCTTTATTATCAGGCGCAGGCTACCGCCGCTGTTCGGGCTCAGTTAGAGGCGGCCCAGAAGAAGAATGACGAGCTAGAGGCGACCATCACAAATCTCAAGGCCGAGCTGAAACCTCTTCGCCTGAAAATGTACTCTTACGAAGCCATGGAGAAATCCTTGGTCAGCGTAAAGGAACGCCTGGTGACCCAGGAGAAGAGTCTTACCCAAGAGCTCTCGGAAAAGGCCGAGCAAGAGAAGAAAGAGCTGGTCCGGGAGATGATGGAAGACTCCGCTCAAATCCAGCGCATGACCTGGGGCCGCCTCTTCCCCAGTGCCGACTTTGCCTCTTGGGAAAGAACATACCGCCAGTGTTCGAAAACATATAATCAAGAGATCCTGGCGGCTGCTGAAGAAGAGGCGTTGGGGGAAGCGTTGGAGGAGGAGGATGAGCCGGTAGTGGCGCTTGTGCCGCCTGGGGGTAAGGCATCAAAAAAGGATGCAGCTGAAGCCGAGTCCAGCAAGAAGAGTGCTGACCAGGCGGCAGCTGCTAATACTGAACTGCCCCCTTCTTAAGCTTTATGTATTCTTTCCACGGCCTACGTGCCGTTTGCTTTGTATTTACCCGGCCAGGGGGCCGGGGCTTTGAATATTTTGCTGGTCTTTAATGACCGGCTTATTTTTAATGAATTTTTGTTTTGCTTCAAATTTGTCTAAGTATTCCATATCTAATATCCAATTGTTCACTAGACCGACTGTTTTACATGGCCGAACGTTGCAGACAGGTACAGAGAGTTAGTACGCCGCCTATGCCCCTGGACGACTGGTTGTCTGTTTCCAGGATAGACGATCAGTCGGCCATTTATCCAATCAGTATTCGAACTATTTTGTCTGGATCCTTTTTAGGCAGGCGGTCCTGTCATTTGTAAATTTAACCAAGTAGGAAAGTGGTCTGACCAAGTAAATAGAGTACTACCTAGTCGCCAAGGAACTGAGTAGTAGAGATAACAAGCGGCGGGTACCGGTTGTTTCCCTTTATTGCCAATGTTTGTTGGCTTTTAACTCATAATTTGTTAACCTAGCAAGAGTAGTGGTTGAGAGCCCCTATTTGTTAAAAACAGGCGGACGACTCATACCTTTTAGGCCTTAACTAAGTTGAGTGACTATTAAGTTAACATAGGAGTTACTTAGTCTTCGTCACAATCTAGATTGAGTAGTAGAGGTACCAGGCGGCGGATGATCCCCTTGTTTCGCCAATGTTTGTTGGCTATTAACTCAATAGGTTACCTAGTAGGAATAGTGGTTTGAGTGCCCCTGTTTGCCAAAAAACAGGCGGTCTACTCAAACCTTTTAGGTTCCATACCAAATTTGAGGGAGTGACTATGAGTTAACGTTGGAGTTACTCAGTCGCCGTCACTCTTGATTGAGTAGTAGAGGTACCAGGCGGCGGAGGCCGGCTAGACCCCTTGATTCGCCAATGTTTGTTGGCTATTAACTCAAGAGGTACCCCCTGCATTTATCCCAAGTAATACAGGCGGTTATCTGACTCAGATGTCAACTGCTACCACTGGTTTGGTTAGTGATAGAGTTATCCTTGTCTGAAAAACGGCTACGTGGTTGTCCTTGGGGACAGTCGTATAGGTGCTGTGTAATTAGTTTATAGAGCAATGTTCCACCCAAAAGGGAGCTACTCTCTGCGACGAATTTCATCCGGAGGGATGCCGCCGGACGCCTGCTATGATGTTGGGACAGGTCGTATTAGTTTTGTAGATTTGATCAGTTGGCTTGGCGCCTGGTCTGATCATTCGGCCTGTGGTCTTGGTAAGTTCTTGGTGAACGTAGGTGCTAAGTAAAAGGAGGGTAGCCGCCTGTTAGGCACAGGATCGGCCAGGCCCTAATCTTTTTAGCTAAGTATTAGGGGGGTGGCTATGTGTTTGGAACCAGTCGGCCATCTTCTTATGGAGAGTAGCCGACTATATGCCCAGACGACATGCCCCTATTGTGAGTAAAATACTCAATGGAGAGTAGCCGACTGTAAAGTTACAGACGGCATGCCCATCTGAAGATAGAGTGAGCCTCTGTCTAGGATTCCAATAGGGTTTTCCTCGATGCTTCTCTTCTCCATTACTTCCCAAAAAACAGTTCGAGGAGTATTAGAGGAGGCGGATGATGCTAATTTTGACAGTGCATCCGCCTGGTTGTTTTCTGATCTCGGCACTTGGATCAGATGGAAATCCTCAAGGGAGCCGACTGCTTGTCGGACCGCCTGTAAATACTTGATCATGGCCGGATGGGTTGCTTCGTATTCGCCATTGTACTGACTCACTATCAATTGTGAATCGGAACAGGCGTCTATTTTTCTTGCCCCTGCCGCCTTGCACATGCGGATCCCGGCTAGTAAAGCTTCATATTCTGCCTCATTGTTTGAAGCCTGAAAACTGAAGCGTAGAGCATACTCGTACCTGTCGCCCTCTGGCGACTGACATATGACGCTTGCTCCACAACCATTTGAAGTAGAGCTTCCGTCCACATATACCTTCCATACTTGGTCTGGAACTTGAGAGTCAGGAGGACGAGTCATCTCTACAATAAAATCAGCAAAGGCTTGCCCCTTCACTGCTTTTCTAGGCTCGAATGTAACTTCGAGGCTCTGTATTTCTATGGCCCATTTGATCATGCGGCCTGAAGACGCCATGATGGTAAGTGGCCGCTTGATAGGTTGGTCTGTATACACGACGACTACATGTGCCAAAAAGTAGGGCTTCAATTTTTTAACAGCCATGAAGAGTGCAAGACCAAATTTCTCCACTAGGGGATACCTTAACTCCGCATTTTTCAGTACGTGACTGACAAAGTAGACCGGGAGCTGACAGCCGTCTCTTTCAGCAAGGAGAACAGCGCTTAACGCATGACCAGAGACGACCAGGTACATGTAGAGAACCTCTTTGGGCAAAGGGCTGACCAGCCTCGGCAAGGAATGCAAGTGAACTTTTCATTTCTGGAAGGCGGCCTCAGCATCCGGCACCCATTCAAACCTTGCCTTTTTCTTGATCGGCTTAGAAATCTTCCCAAGGCCGCCAGACAACCTGTTAACTTCTGAACCTCTCGGATGGTACGAGGCGACTGCATGTCAATGACCGCCTGCACCTTCTCGGGGTTCGCCTCTATTCCTCTGTGATTGATAAGGAATCCGAGAAATTTCCCAGACACAACTCCAAATACACATTTCTTGGGATTGAGCATGACATGGTGCCGCCTGAGTGTGGCGAAAGTTTCTCGGAGGTCCGACAGATGATCTTTCTGAAGTTTAGTCTTGACAATCATATCATCAATGTATGCCTCGACGTTTCTCCCAATCTGATCAAAGAACACAGTGTTTATCATCCGTTGGAAGGTAGCCGGGGCATTCTTAAGACCAAACGACATGACCGTGTAACAGTATAACCCCTGATCAGTGACGAAGGCCGTCTTCTCCTGATCTTTCTTCCATAAAGGAATTTGATGGAAACCAGAATAGGCGTCCATAAAACTCATCAAGGCATGGCCAGCTGTTGAGTCGACCAGGTTATCAATTTTAGGCAGAGGGTAACTGTCTTTGGGGCACGCCTTGTTTAAGTCTGTGTAGTCTACACACATTCGCCAGGTGCCATTCGGCTTTTTAACAAGCACCACATTTGCAACCCAGTCTGGGAAGTAACATTGCCGAATGAACCCTGCATCAAGTAATTTTTTAACTTCGGCGGCTGCCGCCTGACTTCTTTCTTCGCCATGGTTCCGTTTCTTCTGCCGTACCGGCTTCTTTTTTGGATCCACAGCCAGTTTATGTACCGCCAGATCAGGACTAATGCCTGGCATTTCATGGACTTCGAATGCAAAGATGTCCTTGTATTCTTTCAAGAGTTTGTGAAACTCGTCACCAAGGTTTCTCAGAGCAGTCGTCCCAACTTTGTATGTTCAGTCAGGACGTGAGTCGTCTAAGATAAGGTCCGCATGCTCACCAACCGGCTGAGGGCGGAACTCATCCGACCGCTCCTCTGCCAATGATTGCTATTTTCTTTCTTTTCTTGCGGCCCCTGTCTGGGATGCCTTTCTCTTTTTGCCGCCTGCTTCTTGAACAGGCGCACTCTCCTTGACAAGGTCTGTTTTTTCACCGCTTGACCCAGTAGCCATAACAGTGGGCTTGACATCCGAGAGATAGCACTCTCGGGCCATCCTCTGATCTCCCCTTAGGGAGCCGACTGTTCCATTATCCCTCTCAAACTTGAGCAACATAAGAGATGGGATTATAACAGCCTTGGAATTATTCAGGGTAGGTCGACCCAGAATCATGTTGTAGGCCGAGAGTTCCTCTACTACCAGGAACCGGACTACCATGTGTCGTCCTTCCCCTTTTTCGCCCAGGCGGATGGGTAAATCTACTCGTCCCAGTGGGTGGACGACTCCTCCTCCAAACCCTACTAAAGGGTGGGAGGACGGATGTATGCAATTAGTCTGATATTTTAGTTTCGACAAACATTTGCTACTGATGAGATCTGAGGAGCTTCCGGTATCTATGAGGATTCGGCCAACTCTCTGGTTGGCCACTTTACATTCAATAACGAGAGGGTCGTCATGCGACCCCCTTACCCCTCCTAGATCTTCTTCAGTGATGACAATCTCAGGAAATGAATATTTGGACGACCGTTCTTGGTGAACGTAATTTATATCTAACCGCCTGATATTGTCTTTGTTGCCCCTAATAGTGGGGCCGCCTCCTGAGAAGCCGCCTGCAATGGTGTAGACGACTGCATCATCTGTATCAGAGCTGTCGGCCTGCTGATTCTTTTTGGCCGACTGCTTTTTTGAGGAAGTGTTCCCCGTAGATTTCTTGACATAAGTGTCAAGATCACCTTGCTCAGCCAGGCGGTCTAGGTACCGCATAAGACTGATGCAGTCATTGGTGTGATGACCAACATCATCATGATAAGCACAGAATTTATCTTGGTTCCGGTTGTTTGCAGAACCCTTCATGGGGACCGGCTTCTCAATTGAGATCCGTCCCTTGATTTCTTTTAGGATAAACTGGTTATCCTTGTTAAACGCATACTTTGGGGAGTATGGTTTGAATTCTTTTTTCTTTTTCTGGGCCGGCTGTTTAGAGGAATCAGCCGCCCAAACCTCTTTTCTTTTCTCATCTTTGTTTGACGACTGTTTCTGTCGTCCTTCTCTTTTGTCGAACCTTTTCCCGTCCGATTGTTTTATCGTACAAAGATCAGTCGCCTGTATATAGGCTTCTGCTTCAATCAAGGCCTCTTGAAGAGTCGCCACCCTTTTTCGAACCAAATCAAATTTGAAGGTAGACCCGTCTTTGAGACCTCTGAAAAAGTCAGTATAAGCTACCTCATCCGGTAACCCTTGAATCTGTATTCTCATCAGGTTAAACCGCCTGATGTAAGAACGAAGCCCCTCCTTCTCGCCCTGCTGAATTGTTCCCAAATCAAGGGTCGTTTTCTTCGCAGGGATGTTCATGGCGAAGTTGGAGGCAAATAAGTAAGCAAGCGTCCTGGAGAAGGCCGACGGCTATTCACCAAGTCTAAGCAACCGTAGCTGCCAGTCCATAGGTTGGACGTTTTTTGCTGCAGGTCCACCAAACGGAGGTGGCTGCAAAAAATACTGTTGTTGCGGCACAAATGGTAAGTTTGGTACCGCCTGATCGCTATGAAAGCCGGACTGACGGGAGGTGCCGCCTGACTGACTCTCATGATACGACTGAGTATGCCTCATCGAGGCATTTCGCAAACTGTCTTGAAAGTTTGAAGTAGAGGCCAACTCTGACAATCGGTCACTCTTCTTCTGCTCTAGCAGTAGCCGAGCATTTGTGAATGTTTGCTTCGACCCGTCCGCCTGAATATGACGAACAGGTTTCCTATTCCCTGTAGGATAACGGAATTTTGTGAAATCAAGGGCAGGTGGCTCCCGCTTCCTAGATTTAGGATGAGGAGTCGCCTCTCGCCCTTGAACTGGCTTCCTCTTCAGTGAAGTGGAGGGTTTCTTGGCCGACTGCTCCTTGATTGGAGCTGGCGGCTTCTTGTTGATCAACTCTTGAATCTCTCCCTTGAAGTCCCTCATGAAGGTCATGAGTTCGTTCCTTGTGATGGGAGCAGACCCATCAGTCGGCTGTTGCCGAACAGGCGGTGCGCCTGCTGGCTCACTTCCTGTTTGAAGATGCTCCCGTTCCCTCCTTTCGGTATGACGGGTACGTCGGGCCCTTAGGGTCCCGTCTGAAGCTGTATGAGTTTCAACTTCAAATTCACTTTCGGTATCATGGTCCGACTGAACTTGAGGGTCGTCTAGGGGACGCCTCTCTTCAGGAGTCGGTACAGACTTGGATGCCATCTCAGAAGTACTCTCCCCACAGACGGCGCCAAATGTTTCGGGGTTTTCTGATGTCCTGCGGGAGAGTTACAATTCCGAGACTGGAACCGGACGCCTGTACCTGCAAAATAACGGAGACTCCTGGGAGCTCCGCCTCCAACGGTCAAGTTAGTACTTGATTAAGGAGTAATTAATGCGGAAATTAAAGTGATTAGGTCTCTCTAGGTGAGAGTGATTAACGTAGGTAATCTGCTTTGTTAGCGAGATCAGCCGGTTATTACTGTGTGTAATTAATGTGTTTTTTCCGTAATGTTTCTGTGTTCCCCCTTAATGAGGATTAAGGGAGGTATTTCTAACCTTGGAAAACGTGCCCATCCTAGGTTTAGGTTAACCTAGGGCCGATTGGGCTTCCCTCGGAAGTTGGGCCTGGGTGGCCGGTTTCTCCATTAGGCATGGACTATGCCACATGTCGTGACATAACAGGTCCAAGGTGGACGAATAAGCGCGTGCCATGTGGCAAGCCCTGACAGTTCCAACTAGGGGACACTTGGCAGGTCCTGACTGGTCCACGTGGCGCATTCCGATTGGTGGGAGCAAAATCCCCTAATCACATACAACAAAGCTAATAAAGTCAAATGAAAGTCATATGCATTTTAAAAGCTATTTGAATCAAATGAAAGTCAAACACATTCAAACAAAGCATTTTTAATCAAATGAAAGTGAAATGCTTTCAACAAAGCTAATTGAATCAAATGAAAGTCAAACTCATTCAAACAAAGCTTTTTGAATCGTATGAAAGTAAAATGCATTTAACAAAGCTAAGTGAATCAAATGAAAGTCAAATGCATTCTACAAAGCTAATTGAATCTAATAAAAGTCAAACACATTCAAACAAAGGTAATTGAATCAAATGAAAGTCAAACACATTCAAACAATGGTTTTTGAATCAAATGAAAGTCTAATGCATTCTATAAAGCTAATTGTATCAAATGAAAATCAAACACATTCAAACAAAGCTATTTAAATCAAATGAAAGTGAAATGCATTGTACAAAGCATATTTAATCAAATGAAAGTCAAGCACAATCAAACAAAGCTAATTGAATCAAATGAATGTCTAATGCATTCTACAACGCCAATTGAATCAAATGAAAGTCAAACACATTCAAACAAAGCTTTTTGAATCAAATCAAAGTAAAATGCATTCATTAAAGCTAATTGTATCAAATGAAATTCAAATGCATTCTACAAAGCAAATTAAATCAAATGAAAGTAAAACACATTCAAACATAGCTAATTGATACAAATAAAAGTCAAACATATTCAAACAAAGCTTTTTAAATCATATGAAAGTCAAATGCATTCCACAAAGCTAATTTAATCAAATGAAAGTCAAATGCATTTTACAAAGCTAATTGAAATAATTGAAAATGAAAAGCATTCAAACAAAGCTAATTGAATCAAATGAAACTCTAATGCATTCTACAAATCTAATTGAATCAAATGAAAGTCAAACACATTCAAACAAAGCTTTTTGAATCAAATGAAATTCAAATGCATTCAACAAAGCTAATTGAATCAAATGAAAGTCAAACACATTCAGACAAAGGTAATTGAATCAAATGAAAGTCAAAGACATTCAAACAAAGGTAATTGAATCAAATGAAAGTCAAACACATTCAAACAAAGCTTTTTGAATCAATTGAAAGTCAAATGCATTCAACAAAGCTAATTGAATCTAATGAAAGTCAAACACAATCAAACAAAGCTAATTGAATCAAATGAAAGTCTAATGCATTCTACAACGTCAATTGAATCAAATGAAAGTCAAACACATTCAAACAAAGCTTTTTGAATCAAATGAAAGTGAAATGCATTCATCAAAGCTAATTAAAACAAATGAAAGTCAAATGCATTCTACAAAGATAATTAAATCAAATGAAAGTAAAACACATTCAAACATAGCTAATTGATACAAATAAAAGTCAAACATATTCAAACAAAGGTTTTTAAATCATATGAAAGTCAAATGCATTCCACAAAGCTAATTTAATCAAATGAATGTCAAATGCATTTTACAAAGCTAATTAAATCAATTGAAAGTGAAAAGCATTCAAACAAAGCTAATTGAATCAAATGAAACTCTAATGCATTCTACAAATCTAATTGAATCAAATGAAAGTCAAACACATTCAAAAAAAGCTTTTTGAATCAAATGAGAGTCAAATGCATTTTATAAAGGTAATTAAATCAAATGAAAGTCAAATGCATTCAAACAAAGGTAATTGAATCTAATGAAAGTCAAACACATTTAAACAAAGCTTTTTGAATCAATTGAAAGTCAAATGCATTCAACAAAGCTAATTGAATCAAATGAAAGTCAAACACAATCAAACAAAGCTAATTGAATCAAATGAAAGTCTAATGCATTCTACAACGCCAATTGAATCAAATGAAAGTCAAACACATTCAAACAAAGCTTTTTGAATCAAATGAAAGTCAAATGCATTCATCAAAGCTAATTAAATCAAATGAAAGTCAAATGCATTCTACAAAGATAATTAAATCAAATGAAAGTAAAACACATTCAAACATAGCTAATTGATTCAAATAAAAGTCAAACACATTCAAACAAAGGTTTTTGAATCATATGAAAGTCAATTGCATTCCAAAAACCTAATTTAATCAATTGAAAGTCAAATGCATTCTACAAAGCTAATTGAATCAATTGAAAGTGAAAAGCATTCAAACAAAGCTAATTAAATCAAATGAAAGTCAAACACATTCAAACAAAGCTTTTTGAATCAATTGAAAGTCAAATGCATTCAACAAAGCTAACTGAATCAAATGAAAGTCAAACACAATCAAACAAAGCTAATTGAATCAAATGAAAGTCTAATGCATTCTACAACGCCAATTGAATCAAATGAAAGTCAAACACATTCAAACAAAGCTTTTTGAATCAAATGAAAGTGAAATGCATTCATCAAAGCTAATTAAATCAAATGAAAGTCAAATGCATTCTACAAAGATAATTAAATCAAATGAAAGTAAAACACATTCAAACATAGCTAATTGATACAAATAAAAGTCAAACATATTCAAACAAAGCTTTTTAAATCATATAAAAGTCAAATGCATTCCACAAAGCTAATTTAATCAAATGAAAGTCAAATGCATTTTACAAAGCTAATTAAATCAATTGAAAGTGAAAAGCATTCAAACAAAGCTAATTGAATCAAATGAAACTCTAATGCATTCTACAAATCTAATAGAATCAAATGAAAGTCAAACACATTCAAACAAAGTTTTTTGAATCAAATGAAAGTCAAATGCATTCAACAAAGCTAATTGAATCAAATGAAAGTGAAACACAATCAGACAACGCTATTTGAATCAAATGAAAGTCTAATGCATTCTACAAAGCTAATTGAATCAAAAGAAAGTCAAACACATTCAAACAAAGGTAATTGAATCAAATGAAAGTCAAACACATTCAAACAAAGGTAATTGAATCAAATGAAAGTCAAACACATTCAAACAAAGCTTTTTGAATCAATTGAAAGTCAAACACATTCAAACAAAGCTTTTTGAATCAATTGAAAGTCAAATGCATTCAACAAAGCTAATTGAATCAAATGAAAGTCTAATGCATTCTACAACGCCAATTGAATAAAATGAAAGTCAAACACATTCGAACAAAGCTTTTTGAATCAAATGAAAGTCAAATGCATTCATCAAAGCTAATTAAATCAAATGAAAGTCAAATGCATTCTACAAAGATAATTAAATCAAATGAAAGTAAAACACATTCAAACATAGCTAATTGATTCAAATAAAAGTCAAACACATTCAAATAAAGGTTTTTGAATCATATGAAAGTCAATTGCATTCCAAAAACCTAATTTAATCAAATGAAAGTAAAATTCATTCTACAAAGCTAATTGAATCAATTGAAAGTGAAAAGCATTCAAACAAAGCTAATTAAATCAAATGAAAGTCTAATGCATTCTACAAAGCTAATTGAATCAAATGAAAGTCAAACACATTCAAACAAAACTTTATTAATCTAATGAAAGTCAAATGCATTCAATAAAGCTAATTTCATCAAATGAAAGTCAAACACAATCACACAACGCTATTTGAATCAAATGAAAGTCTAACGCATTCTACAAAGCTAATTGAATCAAAAGAAAGTCAAACACATTCAAACAAAGCTTTTTAAATCAAATAAAAGTCAAATGCATTCAACAAAGCTAATTGAATCAAATGAGAGTCAAATGCATTTTATAATTGTAATTAAATCAAATGAAAGTCAAACACATTAAAACAATGCTAATTGAATCAAATGAGAGTCAAATGCATTTTATAAAGGTAATTAAATCAAATGAAAGTCAAATGCATTCAAACAAAGGTAATTGAATCAAATGAAAGTTAAACACATTCAAACAAAGCTTTTTGAATCAATTGAAAGTCAAATGCATTCAACAAAGCTAATTGAATCAAATGAAAGTCAAACACAATCAAACAAAGCTAATTGAATCAAATGAAAGTCTAATGCATTCTACAACGCCAATTGAATCAAATGAAAGTCAAACACATTCAAATAAAGCTTTTTGAATCAAATGAAAGTCAAATGCATTTATCAAAGCTAATTAAATCAAATGAAAGTCAAATGCATTCTACAAAGATAATTAAATCAAATGAAAGTAAAACACATTCAAACATAGCTAATTGATTCAAATAAAAGTCAAACACATTCAAACAAAGGTTTTTGAATCATATGAAAGTCAATTGCATTCCAAAAACCTAATTTAATCAATTGAAAGTCAAATGCATTCTACAAAGCTAATTGAATCAATTGAAAGTGAAAAGCATTCAAACAAAGCTAATTAAATCAAATGAAAGTCAAACACATTCAAACAAAGCTTTTTGAATCAATTGAAAGTCAAATGCATTCAACAAAGCTAACTGAATCAAATGAAAGTCAAACACAATCAAACAAAGCTAATTGAATCAAATGAAAGTCTAATGCATTCTACAACGCCAATTGAATCAAATGAAAGTCAAACACATTCAAACAAAGCTTTTTGAATCAAATGAAAGTGAAATGCATTCATCAAAGCTAATTAAATCAAATGAAAGTCAAATGCATTCTACAAAGATAATTAAATCAAATGAAAGTAAAACACATTCAAACATAGCTAATTGATACAAATAAAAGTCAAACATATTCAAACAAAGCTTTTTAAATCATATAAAAGTCAAATGCATTCCACAAAGCTTATTTAATCAAATGAAAGTCAAATGCATTTTACAAAGCTAATTAAATCAATTGAAAGTGAAAAGCATTCAAACAAAGCTAATTGAATCAAATGAAACTCTAATGCATTCTACAAATCTAATTGAATCAAATGAAAGTCAAACACATTCAAACAAAGCTTTTTGAATCAAATGAAAGTCAAATGCATTCAACAAAGCTAATTGAATCAAATGAAAGTGAAACACAATCACACAACGCTATTTGAATCAAATGAAAGTCTAATGCATTCTACAAAGCTAATTGAATCAAAAGAAAGTCAAATACATTCAAACAAAGCTTTTTGAATCAAATGAAAGTCAAATGCATTCAACAAAGCTAATTGAATCAAATGAAAGTCAAACACATTCAAACAAAGGTAATTGAATCAAATGAAAGTCAAACACATTCAAACAAAGGTAATTGAATCAAATGAAAGTCAAACACATTTAAACAAAGCTTTTTGAATCAATTGAAAGTCAAACACATTCAAACAAAGCTTTTTGAATCAATTGAAAGTCAAATGCATTCAACAAAGCTAATTGAATCAAATGAAAGTCTAATGCATTCTACAACGCCAATTGAATAAAATGAAAGTCAAACACATTCAAACAAAGCTTTTTGAATCAAATGAAAGTCAAATGCATTCATCAAAGCTAATTAAATCAAATGAAAGTCAAATGCATTCTACAAAGATAATTAAATCAAATGAAAGTAAAACACATTCAAACATAGCTAATTGATTCAAATAAAAGTCAAACACATTCAAACAAAGGTTTTTGAATCATATGAAAGTCAATTGCATTCCAAAAACCTAATTTAATCAAATGAAAGTCAAATTCATTCTACAAAGATAATTGAATCAATTGAAAGTGAAAAGCATTCAAACAAAGCTAATTAAATCAAATGAAAGTCTAATGCATTCTACAAAGCTAATTAAAACAAATGAAAGTCAAACACATTCAAACAAAACTTTATGAATCTAATGAAAGTCAAATGCATTCAATAAAGCTAATTTCATCAAATGAAAGTCAAACACAATCACACAACGCTATTTGAATCAAATGAAAGTCTAATGCATTCTACAAAGCTAATTGAAGCAAAACAAAGTCAAACACATTCAAACAAAGCTTTTTAAATCAAATAAAAGTCAAATGCATTCAACAAAGCTAATTGAATCAAATGAGAGTCAAATGCATTTTATAATTGTAATTAAATCAAATGAAAGTCAAACACATTAAAACAATGCTCATTGAATCAAATGAGAGTCAAATGCATTTTATAAAGGTAATTAAATCAAATGAAAGTCAAATGCATTCAAACAAAGGTAATTGAATCAAATGAAAGTTAAACACATTCAAACAAAGCTTTTTGAATCAATTGAAAGTCAAATGCATTCAACAAAGCTAATTGAATCAAATGAAAGTCAAACACAATCAAACAGAGCTAATTGAATCAAATGAAAGTCTAATGCATTCTACAACGCCAATTGAATCAAATGAAAGTCAAACACATTCAAATAAAGCTTTTTGAATCAAATGAAAGTCAAATGCATTCATCAAAGCTAATTAAATCAAATGAAAGTCAAATGCATTCTAAAAAGATAATTAAATCAAATGAAAGTAAAATACATTCAAACATAGTTAATTGATTCAAATAAAAGTCAAACACATTCAAACAAAGGTTTTTGAATCATATGAAAGTCAATTGACCTAATTTAATCAATTGAAAGTCAAATGCATTCTACAAAGCTAATTGAATCAATTGAAAGTGAAAAGAATTTAAACAAAGCTAATTAAATCAAATGAAAGTCAAACACATTCAAACAAAGCTTTTTGAATCAATTGAAAGTCAAATGCATTCAACAAAGCTAACTGAATCAAATGAAAGTCAAACACAATCAAACAAAGCTAATTGAATCAAATGAAAGTCTAATGCATTCTACAACGCCAATTGAATCAAATGAAAGTCAAACACATTCAAACAAAGCTTTTTGAATCAAATGAAAGTGAAATGCATTCATCAAAGCTAATTAAATCAAATGAAAGTCAAATGCATTCTACAAAGATAATTAAATCAAATGAAAGTAAAACACATTCAAACATAGCTAATTGATACAAATAAAAGTCAAACATATTCAAACAAAGCTTTTTAAATCATATAAAAGTCAAATGCATTCCACAAAGCTAATTTAATCAAATAATAGTCAAATGCATTTTACAAAGCCAATTAAATCAATTGAAAGTGAAAAGCATTCAAACAAAGGTAATTGAATCAAATGAAACTCTAATGCATTCTACAAATCTAATTGAATCAAATGAAAGTCAAACACATTCAAACAAAGCTAATTGAATCAAATGAAAGTCAAAAACATTCAAACAAAGGTAATTGAATCAAATGAAAGTCAAACACATTCAAACAAAGGTAATTGAATCAAATGAAAGTCAAACACATTCAAACAAAGCTTTTTGAATCAATTGAAAGTCAAATGCATTCAACAAAGCTAATTGAATCAAATGAAAGTCAAACACAATCAAACAAAGCTAATTGAATCAAATGAAATTCTAATGCATTCTACAACGCCAATTGAATAAAATGAAAGTCAAACACATTCAAACAAAGCTTTTTGAATCAAATGAAAGTCAAATGCATTCATCAAAGCTAATTAAATCAAATGAAAGTCAAATGCATTCTACAAAGATAATTAAATCAAATGAAAGTAAAACACATTCAAACATAGCTAATTGATTCAAATAAAAGTCAAACACATTCAAACAAAGGTTTTTGAATCATATGAAAGTCAATTGCATTCCAAAAACCTGATTTAATCAAATGAAAGTCAAATGCATTCTACAAAGCTAATTGAATCAATTGAAAGTGAAAAAAGCATTCAAACAAAGCTAATTAAATCAAATGAAAGTCTAATGCATTCTACAAAGCTAATTGAATAAAATGAAAGTCAAACACATTCAAACAAAACTTTATGAATCTAATGAAAGTCAAATGCCTTCAATAAAGCTAATTTCATCAAATGAAAGTCAAACACAATCACACAACGCTATTTGAATCAAATGAAAGTCTAATGCATTCTACAAAGCTAATTGAATCAAAAGAAAGTCAAACACATTCAAACAAAGCTTTTTAAATCAAATAAAAGTCAAATGCATTCAACAAAGCTAATTGAATCAAATGAGAGTCAAATGCATTTTATAAAGGTAATTAAATCAAATGAAAGTCAAACACATTAAAACAATGCTAATTGATTCAAATGAAAGTCAAACACATTCAAACAAAGCTTTTTGAATCAAATTAAAGTCAAATGCATTCAAAGAAGCTATTTGAATCAAATGAAAGTCAAATGCATTCTACAAATCATATTGAATCAAATGAAAGCCAAATGCATTCTACAAAGCTAATTAAATCAAATGAAAGTCAAACACATTCAAACAAAGCTAATTGATTCAAATAAAAGCCAAACTGATTCAAACAAAGTTTTTCATTCAAAATTAAAGTCATATGCATTCTACAAAGCTAATAAAGTCAAATGAAAGTCAAATGCATTCTAGAAAGCTAATTGAATCAAATGAAAGTCAAACACATTCAAACAAAGCTTTTTGAATCATATTAAAAGTGAAATGCATTCAAAGAAGCTATTTGAATCAAATGAAAGTCAGATGCATTTTTCAAATCAT
This sequence comes from Chenopodium quinoa, assembly GCF_001683475.1. Taxonomy (NCBI): domain Eukaryota; kingdom Viridiplantae; phylum Streptophyta; class Magnoliopsida; order Caryophyllales; family Amaranthaceae; genus Chenopodium; species Chenopodium quinoa. The sequence goes on from NW_018742697.1 coordinate 16,798, forward strand.
ATTGAATCAATTGAAAGTCAAATGCATTCTACAAAGCTAATTAAATCAAATGAAAGTCAAACACAATAAAACAAAGCTAGTTGAATCAAATGAAAGTATTCAAACAAAGCTTTTTTAATCAAAAGAAAGTCAAATGCTTTCAACAAAGCTCATTGAATCAAATGAAAGTCAAATGCATTCTATAAAGCTAATTAAATCAAATGAAAGTCAAACACATTCAAACAAAGCTAATTGATTCAAATGAAAGTCAAACTCATTCAAACAAAGTTTTTGAATCAAAATTAAAGTCATACGCATACAACAAAGCTAATAAAGTCAAATGAAAGTCAAATGCATTTTAAAAGCTAATTGAATCAAATGAAAGTCAAACACATTCAAACAAAGCATTTTGAATCAAATGAAAGTGAAATGCTTTCAACAAAGATAATTGAATCAAATGAAAGTCAAACTCATTCAAACAAAGCTTTTTGAATCGTATGAAAGTAAAATGCATTTAACAAAGCGAAGTAAATCAAATGAAAGTCAAATGCATTCTACAAAGCTAATTGAATCTAATAAAAGTCAAACACATTCAAACAAAGGTAATTGAATCAAATGAAAGTCAAACACATTCAAACAATGGTTTTTGAATCAAATGAAAGTCTAATGCATTCTATAAAGCTAATTGTATCAAATGAAAATCAAACACATTCAAACAAAGCTATTTAAATTAAATGAAAGTCAAATGCATTCTACAAAGCATATTGAATCTAATGAAAGTCAAGCACAATCAAACAAAGCTAATTGAATCAAATGAATGTCTAATGCATTCTTCAACGCCAATTGAATCAAATGAAAGTCAAACACATTCAAAAAAAGCTTTTTGAATCAAATGAAAGTAAAATGTATTCATTAAAGCTAATTGTATCAAATGAAATTCAAATGCATTCTACACAGCAAATTAAATCAAATGAAAGTAAAACACATTCAAACATAGCTAATTGATACAAATAAAAGTCAAACATATTCAAACAAAGCTTTTTAAATCATATGAAAGTCAAATGCATTCCACAAAGCTAATTTAATCAAATGAAAGTCATATGCATTTTACAAAGCTAATTGAATCAATTGAAAATGAAAAGCATTCAAACAAAGCTAATTGAATCAAATGAAACTCTAATGCATTCTACAAATCAAATAGAATCAAATGAAAGTCAAACACATTCAAACAAAGCTTTTTGAATCAAATGAAAGTCAAATGCATTCAACAAAGCTAATTGAATCAAATGAAAGTCAAACACATTCAAACAAAGGTAATTGAATCAAATGAAAGTCAAACACATTCAAACAAAGGTAATTGAATCAAATGAAAGTCAAACACATTCAAACAAAGCTTTTTGAATCAATTGAAAGTCAAATGCATTCAACAAAGCTAATTGAATAAAATGAAAGTCAAACACAATCAAACAAAGCTAATTGAATCAAATGAAAGTCTAATGCATTCTACAACGCCAATTGAATAAAATGAAAGTCAAACACATTCAAACAAAGTTTTTTGAATCAAATGAAAGTCAAATGCATTCATCAAAGCTAATTAAATCAAATGAAAGTCAAATGCATTCTACAAAGATAATTAAATCAAATGAAAGTAAAACACATTCAAACATAGCTAATTGATTCAAATAAAAGTCAAACACATTCAAACAAAGGTTTTTGAATCATATGAAAGTCAATTGCATTCCAAAAACCTAATTTAATCAAATGAAAGTCAAATGCATTCTACAAAGCTAATTGAATCAATTGAAAGTGAAAAGCATTCAAACAAAGCTAATTAAATCAAATGAAAGTCTAATGCATTCTACAAAGCTAATTGAATCAAATGAAAGTCAAACACATTCAAACAAAACTTTATGAATCTAATGAAAGTCAAATGCATTCAACAAAGCTAATTTAATCAAATGAAAGTCAAACACAATCACACAACGCTATTTGAATCAAATGAAAGTCTAATGCATTCTACAAAGCTAATTGAACCAAAAGAAAGTCAAACACATTCAAACAATGTTTTTAAATCAAATAAAAGTCAAATGCATTCAACAAAGCTAATTGAATCAAATGAGAGTCAAATGCATTTTATAAAGGTAATTAAATCAAATGAAAGTCAAACACATTAAAACAAAGCTAATTGATTCAAATGAAAGTCAAACACATTCAAACAAAGCTTTTTGAATCAAATTAAAGTCAAATGCATTCAAAGAAGCTATTTGAATCAAATGAAAGTCAAATGCATTCTACAAATCATATTGAATCAAATCAAAGCCAAATGCATTCTACAAAGCTAATTGAATCAAATGAAAGTCAAACACATTCAAACAAAGCTAATTGATTCAAATAAAAGCCAAACTGATTCAAACAAAGTTTTTCATTCAAAATTAAAGTCATATGCATTCTACAAAGCTAATAAAGTCAAATGAAAGTCAAATGCATTCTAAAAAGCTAATTGAATCAAATGAAAGTCGAACACATTCAAACAAAGCTTTTTGAATCATATTAAAAGTGAAATGCATTCAAAGAAGCTATTTGAATCAAATGAAAGTCAGATGCATTTTTCAAATCATATTGAATCAATTGAAAGTCAAATGCATTCTACAAAGCTAATTAAATCAAATGAAGGTCAAACACAATAAAACAAAGCTAATTGAATCAAATGAAAGTAGTCAAACAAAGCTTTTTTAATCAAAAGAAAGTCAAATGCTTTCAACAAAGCTCATTGAATCAAATGAAAGTCAAATGCATTCTATAAAGCTAATTAAATCAAATGAAAGTCAAACACATTCAAACAAAGCTAATTGATTCAAATGAAAGTCAAACTCATTCAAACAAAGTTTTTGAATCAAAATTAAAGTCATATGCATACAACAAAGCTAATAAAGTCAAATGAAAGTCAAATGCATTTTAAAAGCTATTCGAATCAAATGAAAGTCAAACATATTCAAACAAAGCATTTTGAATCAAATGAAAGTGAAATGCTTTTAACAAAGCTAATTGAATCAAATGAAAGTCAAACTCATTCAAACAAAGCTTTTTGAATCGTATGAAAGTAAAATGCATTTAACAAAGCTAAGTGAATCAAATGAAAGTCAAATGCATTCTACAAAGCTAATTGAATCTAATAAAAGTCAAACACATTCAAACAAAGGTAATTGAATCAAATGAAAGTCAAACACATTCAAACAAAGCTTTTTGAATCAATTGAAAGTCAAATGCATTCAACAAAGCTAATTGAATCAAATGAAAGTCAAACACAATCAAACAAAGCTAATTGAATCAAATGAAAGTCTAATGCATTCTACAACGCCAATTGAATAAAATGAAAGTCAAACACATTCAAACATAGCTAATTGATTCAAATAAAAGTCAAACACATTCAAACAAAGGTTTTTGAATCATATGAAAGTCAATTGCATTCCAAAAACCTAATTTAATCAAATGAAAGTCAAATGCATTCTACAAAGATAATTAAATCAAATGAAAGTAAAACACATTCAAACATAGCTAATTGATTCAAATAAAAGTCAAACACATTCAAACAAAGGTTTTTGAATCATATGAAAGTCAATTGCATTCCAAAAACCTAATTTAATCAAATAAAAGTCAAATGCATTCTACAAAGCTAATTGAATCAATTGAAAGTGAAAAGCATTCAAACAAAGCTAATTAAATCAAATGAAAGTCTAATGCATTCTACAAAGCTAATTGAATCAAATGATAGTCAAACTCATTAAAACAAAACTTTATGAATCTAATGAAAGTCAAATGCATTCAACAAAGCTAATTTAATCAAATGAAAGTCAAACACAATCACACAACGCTATTTGAGTCAAATGAAAGTCTAATGCATTCTACAAAGCTAATTGAACCAAAAGAAAGTCAAACACATTCAAACTAAGCTTTTTAAATCAAATAAAAGTCAAATGCGTTCAACAAAGCTAATTGAATCAAATAACAGTCAAATGCATTTTATAAAGGTAATTAAATCAAATGAAAGTCAAACACATTAAAACAAAGCTAATTGATTCAAATGAAAGTCAAACACATTCAAACAAAGCTTTTTGAATCAAATTAAAGTCAAATGCATTAAAAGAAGCTATTTGAATCAAATGAAAGTCAAATGCATTCTACAAATCATATTGAATCAAATGAAAGCCAAATGCATTCTACAAAGCTAATTGAATCAAATGAAAGTCAAACACATTCAAACAAAGCTAATTGATTCAAATAAAAGCCAAACTGATTCAAACAAAGTTTTTCATTCAAAATTAAAGTCATATGCATTCTACAAAGCTAATAAAGTCAAATGAAAGTCAAATGCATTCTAAAAAGCTAATTGAATCAAATGAAAGTCAAACACATTCAAACAAATCTTTTTGAATCATATTAAAAGTGAAATGCATTCAAAGAAGCTATTTGAATCAAATGAAAGTCAGATGCATTTTTCAAATCATATTGAATCAATTGAAAGTCAAATGCATTCTACAAAGCTAATTAAATCAAATGAAAGTCAAACACAATAAAACAAAGCTAATTGAATCAAATGAAAGTATTCAAACAAAGCTTTTTTAATCAAAAGAAAGTCAAATGCTTTCAACAAAGCTCATTGAATCAAATGAAAGTCAAATGCATTCTATAAAGCTAATTAAATCAAATGAAAGTCAAACACATTCAAACAAAGCTAATTGATTCAAATGAAAGTCAAACTCATTCAAACAAAGTTTTTGAATCAAAATTAAAGTCATATGCATACAACAAAGCTAATAAAGTCAAATGAAAGTCAAATGCATTTTAAAAGCTATTTGAATCAAATGAAAGTCAAACATATTCAAACAAAGCATTTTGAATCAAATGAAAGTGAAATGCTTTCAACAAAGCTAATTGAATCAAATGAAAGTCAAACTCATTCAAACAAAGCTTTTTGAATCGTATGAAAGTAAAATGCATTTAACAAAGCTAAGTGAATCAAATGAAAGTCAAATGCATTCTACAAAGCTAATTGAATCTAATAAAAGTCAAACACATTCAAACAAAGGTAATTGAATCAAATGAAAGTCAAACACATTCAAACAAAACTTTATAATCTAATGAAAGTCAAATGCATTCAACAAAGCTAATTTAATCAAATGAAAGTCAAACATAATCACACAACGCTATTTGAATCAAATGAAAGTCTAATGCATTCTACAATGCTAATTGAATCAAAAGAAAGTCAAACACATTCAAACAAAGCTTTTTAAATCAAATAAAAGTCAAATGCATTCAACAAAGCTAATTGAATCAAATAACAGTCAAATGCATTTTATAAAGGTAATTAAATCAAATGAAAGTCAAACACATTAAAACAAAGCTAATTGATTCAAATGAAAGTCAAACACATTCAAACAAAGCTTTTTGAATCAAATTAAAGTCAAATGCATTCAAAGAAGCTATTTGAATCAAATGAAAGTCAAATGCATTCTACAAATCATATTGCATCAAATGAAAGCCAAATGCATTCTACAAAGCTAATTGAATCAAATGAAAGTCAAACACATTCAAACAAAGCTAATTGATTCAAATAAAAGCCAAACTGATTCAAACAAAGTTTTTCATTCAAAATTAAAGTCATATGCATTCTACAAAGCTAATAAAGTCAAATGAAAGTCAAATGCATTCTAAAAAGCTAATTGAATCAAATGAAAGTCAAACACATTCAAACAAATCTTTTTGAATCATATTAAAAGTGAAATGCATTCAAAGAAGCTATTTGAATCAAATGAAAGTCAGATGCATTTTTCAAATCATATTGAATCAATTGAAAGTCAAATGCATTCTACAAAGCTAATTAAATCAAATGAAAGTCAAACACAATAAAACAAAGCTAATTGAATCAAATGAAAGTATTCAAACAAAGCTTTTTTAATCAAAAGAAAGTCAAATGCTTTCAACAAAGCTCATTGAATCAAATGAAAGTCAAATGCATTCTATAAAGCTAATTAAATCAAATGAAAGTCAAACACATTCAAACAAAGCTAATTGATTCAAATGAAAGTCAAACTCATTCAAACAAAGTTTTTGAATCAAAATTAAAGTCATATGCATACAACAAAGCTAATAAAGTCAAATGAAAGTCAAATGCATTTTAAAAGCTATTTGAATCAAATGAAAGTCAAACATATTCAAACAAAGCATTTTGAATCAAATGAAAGTGAAATGCTTTCAACAAAGCTAATTGAATCAAATGAAAGTCAAACTCATTCAAACAAAGCTTTTTGAATCGTATGAAAGTAAAATGCATTTAACAAAGCTAAGTGAATCAAATGAAAGTCAAATGCATTCTACAAAGCTAATTGAATCTAATAAAAGTCAAACACATTCAAACAAAGGTAATTGAATCAAATGAAAGTCAAACACATTCAAACAAAACTTTATAATCTAATGAAAGTCAAATGCATTCAACAAAGCTAATTTAATCAAATGAAAGTCAAACATAATCACACAACGCTATTTGAATCAAATGAAAGTCTAATGCATTCTACAATGCTAATTGAATCAAAAGAAAGTCAAACACATTCAAACAAAGCTTTTTAAATCAAATAAAAGTCAAATGCATTCAACAAAGCTAATTGAATCAAATAACAGTCAAATGCATTTTATAAAGGTAATTAAATCAAATGAAAGTCAAACACATTAAAACAAAGCTAATTGATTCAAATGAAAGTCAAACACATTCAAACAAAGCTTTTTGAATCAAATTAAAGTCAAATGCATTCAAAGAAGCTATTTGAATCAAATGAAAGTCAAATGCATTCTACAAATCATATTGAATCAAATGAAAGCCAAATGCATTCTACAAAGCTAATTGAATCAAATGAAAGTCAAACACATTCAAACAAAGCTAATTGATTCAAATAAAAGCCAAACTGATTCAAACAAAGTTTTTCATTCAAAATTAAAGTCATATGCATTCTACAAAGCTAATAAAGTCAAATGAAAGTCAAATGCATTCTAAAAAGCTAATTGAATCAAATGAAAGTCAAACACATTCAAACAAATCTTTTTGAATCATATTAAAAGTGAAATGCATTCAAAGAAGCTATTTGAATCAAATGAAAGTCAGATGCATTTTTCAAATCATATTGAATCAATTGAAAGTCAAATGCATTCTACAAAGCTAATTAAATCAAATGAAAGTCAAACACAATAAAACAAAGCTAATTGAATCAAATGAAAGTATTCAAACAAAGCTTTTTTAATCAAAAGAAAGTCAAATGCTTTCAACAAAGCTCATTGAATCAAATGAAAGTCAAATGCATTCTATAAAGCTAATTAAATCAAATGAAAGTCAAACACATTCAAACAAAGCTAATTGATTCAAATGAATGTCAAACTCATTCAAACAAAGTTTTTGAATCAAAATTAAAGTCATATGCATACAACAAAGCTAATAAAGTCAAATGAAAGTCAAATGCATTTTAAAAGCTATTTGAATCAAATGAAAGTCAAACATATTCAAACAAAGCATTTTGAATCAAATGAAAGTGAAATGCTTTCAACAAAGCTAATTGAATCAAATGAAAGTCAAACTCATTCAAACAAAGCTTTTTGAATCGTATGAAAGTAAAATGCATTTAACAAAGCTAAGTGAATCAAATGAAAGTCAAATGCATTCTACAAAGCTAATTGAATCTAATAAAAGTCAAACACATTCAAACAAAGGTAATTGAATCAAATGAAAGTCAAACACATTCAAACAAAACTTTATAATCTAATGAAAGTCAAATGCATTCAACAAAGCTAATTTAATCAAATGAAAGTCAAACATAATCACACAACGCTATTTGAATCAAATGAAAGTCTAATGCATTCTACAATGCTAATTGAATCAAAAGAAAGTCAAACACATTCAAACAAAGCTTTTTAAATCAAATAAAAGTCAAATGCATTCAACAAAGCTAATTGAATCAAATAACAGTCAAATGCATTTTATAAAGGTAATTAAATCAAATGAAAGTCAAACACATTAAAACAAAGCTAATTGATTCAAATGAAAGTCAAACACATTCAAACAAAGCTTTTTGAATCAAATTAAAGTCAAATGCATTCAAAGAAGCTATTTGAATCAAATGAAAGTCAAATGCATTCTACAAATCATATTGAATCAAATGAAAGCCAAATGCATTCTACAAAGCTAATTGAATCAAATGAAAGTCAAACACATTCAAACAAAGCTAATTGATTAAAATAAAAGCCAAACTGATTCAAACAAAGTTTTTCATTCAAAATTAAAGTCATATGCATTCTACAAAGCTAATAAAGTCAAATGAAAGTCAAATGCATTCTAAAAAGCTAATTGAATCAAATGAAAGTCAAACACATTCAAACAAATCTTTTTGAATCATATTAAAAGTGAAATGCATTCAAAGAAGCTATTTGAATCAAATGAAAGTCAGATGCATTTTTCAAATCATATTGAATCAATTGAAAGTCAAATGCATTCTACAAAGCTAATTAAATCAAATGAAAGTCAAACACAATAAAACAAAGCTAATTGAATCAAATGAAAGTATTCAAACAAAGCTTTTTTAATCAAAAGAAAGTCAAATGCTTTCAACAAAGCTCATTGAATCAAATGAAAGTCAAATGCATTCTATAAAGCTAATTAAATCAAATGAAAGTCAAACACATTCAAACAAAGCTAATTGATTCAAATGAAAGTCAAACTCATTCAAACAAAGTTTTTGAATCAAAATTAAAGTCATATGCATACAACAAAGCTAATAAAGTCAAATGAAAGTCAAATGCATTTTAAAAGCTATTTGAATCAAATGAAAGTCAAACATATTCAAACAAAGCATTTTGAATCAAATGAAAGTGAAATGCTTTCAACAAAGCTAATTGAATCAAATGAAAGTCAAACTCATTCAAACAAAGCTTTTTGAATCGTATGAAAGTAAAATGCATTTAACAAAGCTAAGTGAATCAAATGAAAGTCAAATGCATTCTACAAAGCTAATTGAATCTAATAAAAGTCAAACACATTCAAACAAAGGTAATTGAATCAAATGAAAGTCAAACACATTCAAACAAAACTTTATAATCTAATGAAAGTCAAATGCATTCAACAAAGCTAATTTAATCAAATGAAAGTCAAACATAATCACACAACGCTATTTGAATCAAATGAAAGTCTAATGCATTCTACAATGCTAATTGAATCAAAAGAAAGTCAAACACATTCAAACAAAGCTTTTTAAATCAAATAAAAGTCAAATGCATTCAACAAAGCTAATTGAATCAAATAACAGTCAAATGCATTTTATAAAGGTAATTAAATCAAATGAAAGTCAAACACATTAAAACAAAGCTAATTGATTCAAATGAAAGTCAAACACATTCAAACAAAGCTTTTTTGAATCAAATTAAAGTCAAATGCATTCAAAGAAGCTATTTGAATCAAATGAAAGTCAAATGCATTCTACAAATCATATTGAATCAAATGAAAGCCAAATGCATTCTACAAAGCTAATTGAATCAAATGAAAGTCAAACACATTCAAACAAAGCTAATTGATTCAAATAAAAGCCAAACTGATTCAAACAAAGTTTTTCATTCAAAATTAAAGTCATATGCATTCTACAAAGCTAATAAAGTCAAATGAAAGTCAAATGCATTCTAAAAAGCTAATTGAATCAAATGAAAGTCAAACACATTCAAACAAATCTTTTTGAATCATATTAAAAGTGAAATGCATTCAAAGAAGCTATTTGAATCAAATGAAAGTCAGATGCATTTTTCAAATCATATTGAATCAATTGAAAGTCAAATGCATTCTACAAAGCTAATTAAATCAAATGAAAGTCAAACACAATAAAACAAAGCTAATTGAATCAAATGAAAGTATTCAAACAAAGCTTTTTTAATCAAAAGAAAGTCAAATGCTTTCAACAAAGCTCATTGAATCAAATGAAAGTCAAATGCATTCTATAAAGCTAATTAAATCAAATGAAAGTCAAACACATTCAAACAAAGCTAATTGATTCAAATGAAAGTCAAACTCATTCAAACAAAGTTTTTGAATCAAAATTAAAGTCATATGCATACAACAAAGCTAATAAAGTCAAATGAAAGTCAAATGCATTTTAAAAGCTATTTGAATCAAATGAAAGTCAAACATATTCAAACAAAGCATTTTGAATCAAATGAAAGTGAAATGCTTTCAACAAAGCTAATTGAATCAAATGAAAGTCAAAACTCATTCAAACAAAGCTTTTTGAATCGTATGAAAGTAAAATGCATTTAACAAAGCTAAGTGAATCAAATGAAAGTCAAATGCATTCTACAAAGTTAATTGAATCTAATAAAAGTCAAACACATTCAAACAAAGGTAATTGAATCAAATGAAAGTCAAACACATTCAAACAAAACTTTATGAATCTAATTGAAAGTCAAATGCATTCAACAAAGCTAATTTAATCAAATGAAAGTCTAAACACTAATCAAACAACAGCTAATTTGAATCAAATGAAAGTCTAATGCATTCTACAATGCTAATTGAATCAAAAGAAAGTCAAACACATTCAAACAAAGCTTTTTAAATCAAATAAAAGTCAAATGCATTCAACAAAGCTAATTGAATCAAATGAGACAGTCAAATGCATTTTATAAAGGTAATTAAATCAAATGAAAGTCAAACACATTAAAACAAAGCTAATTGATTCAAAATGAAAGTTCAAACACATTCAAACAAAGCTTTTTGAATCAAATTAAAGTCAAATGCATTCAAAGAAGCTATTTGAATCAAATGAAAGTCAAATGCATTCTACAAATCATATTGAATCAAATGAAAGCCAAATGCATTCTACAACGATAATTAAATCAAATGAAAGTCAAACACATTCAAACAAAGCTAATTAATTCAAATAAAAGCCAAACTGATTCAAACAAAGTTTTTGATTCAAAATTAAAGTCATATGCATTCTACAAAGCTAATAAAGTCAAATATGCATTCTAAAAAGCTAATTGAATCAAATGAAAGTCAAACACATTCAAACAAAGCTTTTTGAATCATATTAAAAGTCAAATGCATTCAAAGAAGCTATTTGAATCAAATGAAAGTCAGATGCATTTTTCAAATCATATTGAATCAAATGAAAGTCAAATGCATTCTACAAAGCTAATTAAATCAAATGAAAGTCAAACACAATATAACAAAGCTAATTGAATCAAATGAAAGTCAACCACATTCAAACAAAGCTATTTTAATCAAAAGAAAGTCAAATGCTTTCAACAAAGCTCATTGAATCAAATGAAAGTCAAATGCATTCTATAAAGCTAATTAAATCAAATGAAAGTCAAACACATTCAAACAAAGCTAATTGATTCAAATGAAAGTCAAATTCATTCAAACAAAGTTTTTGAATCAAAATTAAAGTCATATGCATACAACAAAGCTAATAAAGTCAAATGAGAGTCAAATGCATTTTAAAAGGTAATTGAATCAAATGAAAGTCAAACACATTCAAACAAAGCATTTTGAATCAAATGAAAGTGAAATGCTTTCTACAAAGCTAATTGAATCAAATGAAAGTCAAACTCATTCAAACAAAGCTTTTTGAATCGTATGAAAGTAAAATGCATTTAACAAAGCTAAGTGAATCAAATGAAAGTCAAATGCATTCTACAAAGCTAATTGAATCAAATGAAAGTCAAACACATTCAAACAAAGGTAATTGAATCAAATGAAAGTCAAACACATTCAAACAAAGGTAATTGAATCAAATGAAAGTCAAACACATTCAAACAAAGCTTTTTGAATCAATTGAAAGTCAAATGCATTCAACAAAGCTAATTGAATCAAATGAAAGTCAAACACAATCAAACAAAGCTAATTGAATCAAATGAAAGTCTAAAGCATTCTACAACGCCAATTGAATCAAATGAAAGTCAAACACATTCAAACAAAGCTTTTTAAATCAAATGAAAGTCAAATGCATTCTACAAAGCTAATTGAATCAAATGAAAGTCAAACACATTCAAACAAAACTTTATGAATCTAATGAAAGTCAAATGCATTTACCAAACCTAATTTAATCAAATGAAAGTCAAACACAATCACACAACGCTATTTGAATCAAATGAAAGTCTAATGCATTCTACAAAGCTAATTGAATCAAAAGAAAGTCAAACACATTCAAACAAAGCTTTTTAAAACAAATAAAAGTCAAATGCATTCAACAAAGCTAATTGAATCAAATGAGAGTCAAATGCATTTTATAAAGGTAATTAAATCAAATGAAAGTCAAACACATTAAAACAAAGGTAATTGATTCAAATGAAAGTCAAACACATTCAAACAAAGCTAATTGAATCAAATGAAACTCTAATGCATTCTACAAATCTAATTGAATCAAATGAAAGTCAAACACATTCAAACAAAGCTTTTTGAATCAAATGAAAGTCAAATGCATTCTACAAAGATAATTAAATCAAATGAATGTCAAACACATTCAAACAAAGCTAATTGATTCAAATAAAAGCGAAACTGATTCAAACAAAGTTTTTGATTCAAAATTAAAGTCATATGCATTCTACAAAGCTAATAAAGTCAAATGGATTCTAAAAAGCTAATTGAATCAAATGAAAGTCAAACACATTCAAAAAAAGCTTTTTGAATCATATTAAAAGTCAAATGCATTCAAAGAAGCTATTTGAATCAAATGAAAGTCAGATGCATTTTTCAAATCATATTGAATCAAATGAAAGTCAAATGCATTCCACAAAGCTAATTAAATCAAATGAAAGTCAAACACAATAAAACAAAGCTAATTGAATCAAATGAAAGTCAACCACATTCAAACAAAGCTTTTTTAATCAAAAGAAAGTCAAATGCTTTCAACAAAGCTCATTGAATCAAATGAAAGTCAAATGCATTCTATAAAGCGAATTAAATCAAATGAAAGTCAAACACATTCAAACAAAGCTAATTGATTCAAATGAAAGTCAAACTCATTCAAACAAAGTTTTTGAATCAAAATTAAAGTCATATGCATACAACAAAGCTAATAAAATCAAATGAAAGTCAAATGCATTTTAAAAGGTAATTGAATCAAATGAAAGTCAAACACATTCAAACAAAGCATTTTGAATCAAATGAAAGTGAAATGCTTTCCACAAAGCTAATTGAATCAAATGAAAGTCAAACTCATTCAAACAAAGCTTTTTGAATCGTATGAAAGTAAAATGCATTTAACAAAGCTAAGTGAATCAAATGAAAGTCAAATGCATTCTACAAAGCTAATTGAATCAAATGAAAGTCAAACACATTCAAACAAAGGTAATTGAATCAAATGAAAGTCAAACACATTCAAACAAAGGTAATTGAATCAAATGAAAGTCAAACACATTCAAACAAAGCTTTTTGAATCAATTGAAAGTCAAATGCATTCAACAAAGCTAATTGAATCAAATGAAAGTCAAACACAATCAAACAAAGCTAATTGAATCAAATGAAAGTCTAAAGCATTCTACAACGCCAATTGAATCAAATGAAAGTCAAACACATTCAAACAAAGCTTTTTAAATCAAATGAAAGTCAAATGCATTCTACAAAGCTAATTGAATCAAATGAAAGTCAAACACATTCAAACAAAACTTTATGAATCTAATGAAAGTCAAATGCATTTACCAAACCTAATTTAATCAAATGAAAGTCAAACACAATCACACAACGCTATTTGAATCAAATGAAAGTCTAATGCATTCTACAAAGCTAATTGAATCAAAAGAAAGTCAAACACATTCAAACAAAGCTTTTTAAAACAAATAAAAGTCAAATGCATTCAACAAAGCTAATTGAATCAAATGAGAGTCAAATGCATTTTATAAAGGTAATTAAATCAAATGAAAGTCAAACACATTAAAACAAAGGTAATTGATTCAAATGAAAGTCAAACACATTCAAACAAAGCTAATTGAATCAAATGAAACTCTAATGCATTCTACAAATCTAATTGAATCAAATGAAAGTCAAACACATTCAAACAAAGCTTTTTGAATCAAATGAAAGTCAAATGCATTCTACAAAGATAATTAAATCAAATGAATGTCAAACACATTCAAACAAAGCTAATTGATTCAAATAAAAGCGAAACTGATTCAAACAAAGTTTTTGATTCAAAATTAAAGTCATATGCATTCTACAAAGCTAATAAAGTCAAATGGATTCTAAAAAGCTAATTGAATCAAATGAAAGTCAAACACATTCAAAAAAAGCTTTTTGAATCATATTAAAAGTCAAATGCATTCAAAGAAGCTATTTGAATCAAATGAAAGTCAGATGCATTTTTCAAATCATATTGAATCAAATGAAAGTCAAATGCATTCCACAAAGCTAATTAAATCAAATGAAAGTCAAACACAATAAAACAAAGCTAATTGAATCAAATGAAAGTCAACCACATTCAAACAAAGCTTTTTTAATCAAAAGAAAGTCAAATGCTTTCAACAAAGCTCATTGAATCAAATGAAAGTCAAATGCATTCTATAAAGCGAATTAAATCAAATGAAAGTCAAACACATTCAAACAAAGCTAATTGATTCAAATGAAAGTCAAACTCATTCAAACAAAGTTTTTGAATCAAAATTAAAGTCATATGCATACAACAAAGCTAATAAAATCAAATGAAAGTCAAATGCATTTTAAAAGCTAATTGAATCAAATGAAAGTCAAACACATTCAAACAAAGCATTTTGAATCAAATGAAAGTGAAATGCTTTCCACAAAGCTAATTGAATCAAATGAAAGTCAAACTCATTCAAAACAAAGCTTTTTGAATCGTATGAAAGTAAAATGCATTTAACAAAGCTAAGTGAATCAAATGAAAGTCAAATGCATTCTACAAAGCTAATTGAATCTAATAAAAGTCAAACACATTCAAACAAAGGTAATTAAATCAAATGAAAGTCAAACACATTCAAACAATGGTTTTTGAATCAAATGAAAGTCTAATGCATTCTACAAAGCTAATTGTATCAAATGAAAATCAAACACATTCAAACATAGCTATTTAAATCAAATGAAAGTCAAATGCATTCTACAAAGCATATTGAATCAAATGAAAGTCAAGCACAATCAAACAAAGCTAATTGAAACAAATGAATGTCTAATGCATTCTACAACGCCAATTGAGTCAAATGAAAGTCAAACAAATTCAAACAAAGCTTTTTGTATCAAATCAAAGTAAAATGCATTCATTAAAGCTAATTGTATCAAATGAAATTCAAATGCATTCTACAAAGCAAATTAAATCAAATGAAAGTAAAACACATTCAAACATAGCTAATTGATACAAATAAAAGTCAAACATATTCAAACAAAGCTTTTTAAATCATATGAAAGTCAAATGCATTCCACAAAGCTAATTTAATCAAATGAAAGTCAAATGCATTCAACAAAGCTAATTGAATCAAATGAAAATGAAAAGCATTCAAACAAAGCTAATTGAATCAAATGAAACTCTAATGCATTCTACAAATCTAATTGAATCAAATGAATGTCAAACACATTCAAACAAAGCTTTTTGAATCAAATGAAAGTCAAATGCATTCTACAAAGCTAATTGAATCAAATGAAAGTCAAACACATTCAAACAAAGGTAATTGAATCAAATGAAAGTCAAACACATTCAAACAAAGGTAATTGAATCAAATGAAAGTCAAACACATTCAAACAAAGCTTTTTGAATCAAATGAAAGTCAAATGCATTCAACAAAGCTAATTGAATCAAATGAAAGTCAAACACAATCAAACAAAGCTAATTGAATCAAATGAAATTCAAATGCATTCTACAACTCCAATTGAATCTAATAAAAGTCAAACACATTCAAACAAAGGTAATTAAATCAAATGAAAGTCAAACACATTCAAACAATGGTTTTTGAATCAAATGAAAGTCTAATGCATTCTATAAAGCTAATTGTATCAAATGAAAATTAAACTCATTCAAACAAAGCTATTTCAATCAAATAAAAGTCAAATGCATTCTACAAAGCATATTGAATCAAATGAAAGTCAAGCACAATCAAACAAAGCTAATTAAATCAAATGAATGTCTAATGCATTCTACAACGCCAATTGAATCAAATGAAAGTCAAACACATTCAAACAAAGCTTTTTGAATCAAATCAAAGTAAAATGCATTCATTAAAGCTAATTGTATCAAATGAAATTCAAATGCATTCTATAAAGCAAATTAAATCAAATGAAAGGAAAACACATTCAAACATAGCTAATTGATACAAATAAAAGTCAAACATATTCAAACAAAGCTTTTTAAATCATATGAAAGTCAAATGCATTCCACAAAGCTAATTTAATCAAATGAAAGTCAAATGCATTTTACAAAGCTAATTGAATCAATTGAAAATGAAAAGCATTCAAACAAAGCTAATTGAATCAAATGAAACTCTAATGCATTCTACAAATCTAATTGAATCAAATGAAAGTCAAATACATTCAAACAAAGCTTTTTGAATCAATTGAAAGTCAAATGCATTCAACAAAGCTAATTGAATCAAATGAAAGTCAAACACATTCAAACAAAGGTAATTGAATCAAATGAAAGTCAAACACATTCAAACAAAGGTAATTGAATCAAATGAAAGTCAAACACATTCAAACAAAGCTTTTTGAATCAAATGAAAGTCAAATGCAGTCAACAAAGCTAATTGAATCAAATGAAAGTCAAACACAATCAAACAAAGCTAATTGAATCAAATGAAAGTCAAATGCATTCTACAACTCCAATTGAATCTAATAAAAGTAAAACACATTCAAACAAAGGTAATTAAATCAAATGAAAGTCAAACACATTCAAACAATGGTTTTTGAATCAAATGAAAGTCTAATGCATTCTATAAAGCTAATTGTATCAAATGAAAATTAAACTCATTCAAACAAAGCTATTTCAATCAAATGAAAGTCAAATGCATTCTACAAAGCATATTGAATCAAATGAAAGTCAAGCACAATCAAACAAAGCTAATTAAATCAAATGAATGTCTAATGCATTCTACAACGCCAATTGAATCAAATGAAAGTCAAACACATTCAAACAAAGCTTTTTGAATCAAATCAAAGTAAAATGCATTCATTAAAGCTAATTGTATCAAATGAAATTCAAATGCATTCTACAAAGCAAATTAAATCAAATGAAAGTAAAACACATTCAAACATAGCTAATTGATACAAATAAAAGTCAAACATATTCAAACAAAGCTTTTTAAATCATATGAAAGTCAAATGCATTCCACAAAGCTAATTTAATCAAATGAAAGTCAAATGCATTTTACAAAGCTAATTGAATCAATTGAAAATGAAAAGCATTCAAACAAAGCTAATTGAATCAAATGAAACTCTAATGCATTCTACAAATCTAATTGAATCAAATGAAAGTCAAATACATTCAAACAAAGCTTTTTGAATCAAATGAAAGTCAAATGCATTTAACAAAGCTAATTGAATCAAATGAAAGTCAAACACATTCAAACAAAGGTAATTGAATCAAATGAAAGTCAAACACATTCAAACAAAGGTAATTGAATCAAATGAAAGTCAAACACATTCAAACAAAGCTTTTTGAATCAAATGAAAGTCAAATGCATTCAACAAAGCTAATTGAATCAAATGAAAGTCAAACACAATCAAACAAAGCTAATTGAATCAAATGAAAGTCAAATGCATTCTACAACTCCAATTGAGTCTAATAAAAGTCAAACACATTCAAACAAAGGTAATTGAATCAAATAAAAGTCAAACACATTCAAACAGTTGTTTTTGAGTCAAATGAAAATTAAACACATTCAAACAAAGCTATTTAAATCAAATTAAAGTGAAATGCATTCTACAAAGATAATTCAATCAAATGAAAGTCAAACACAATCAAACGAAGCTAATTGAATCAAATGAAAGTCTAATGCATTCTACAACGCCAATTGAATCAAATGAAAGTGAAACACATTCAAACAAAGCTTTTTGTATCAAATGAAAGTCAAATGCATTCAACAAAGCTAATTGAATCAAATGAAAGTCAAACACAATCAAACAAAGCTAATTGAATCAAATGAAAGTCAAATGCATTCTACAACTCCAATTGAATCTAATAAAAGTCAAACACATTCAAACAAAGGTAATTGAATCAAATGAAAGTCAAACACATTCAAACATTGGTATTTGAATCAAATGAAAGTCTAATGCATTCTATAAACTAATTGTATTAAATGAAAATTAAACACATTCAAACAAAGCTATTTAAATAAAATGAAAGTCAAATGCATTCTACAAAGCATATTGAATCAAATGAAAGTCAAGCACAATCAAACAAAGCTAATTGAATCAAATGAATGTCTAATGCATTCTACAACGCCAATTGAATCAAATGAAAGTCAAACACATTCAAACAAAGCTTTTTGAATCAAATCAAAGTAAAATGCATTCATTAAAGCTAATTGTATCAAATGAAATTCAAATGCATTCTACAAAGCAAATTAAATCAAATGAAAGTCAAACATATTCAAACAAAGCTTTTTTAAATCATATGAAAGTAAAATGCATTACACAAAGCTAATATAATCAAATGAAAGTCAAATGCATTTTACAAAGCTAATTGAATCAATTGAAAATGAAAAGCATTCAAACAAAGCTAATTGAATCAAATGAAACTCTAATGTGTTCTACAAATCTAATTGAATCAAATAAAAGTCAAACACATTCAATCAAAGCTTTTTGAATCAAATGAAAGTAAAATGCATTCAACAAAGCTAATTGAATCAAATGAAAGTCAAACACATTCAACCAAAGGTAATTGAATCAAATGAAAGTCAAACACATTCAAACAAAGGTAATTGAATCAAATGAAAGTCAAACACATTCAAACAAAGCTTTTTGAATCAAATGAAAGTCAAATGCATTCAACAAAGCTAATTGAATCAAATGAAAGTCAAACACAATCAAACAAAGCTAATTGAATCAAATGAAAGTCTAATGCATTCTACAACGCCAATTAAATCAAATGAAAGTCAAACACATTCAAACAAAACTTTTTGAATCAAATGAAAGTCATATGCATACAACAAAGCTAATAAAATCAAATGAAAGTCAAATGCATTTTAAAAGCTAATTGAATCAAATGAAAGTCAAACACATTCAAACAAAGCATTTTGAATCAAATGAAAGTGAAATGCTTTCCACAAAGCTAATTGAATCAAATGAAAGTCAAACTCATTCAAACAAAGCTTTTTGAATCGTATGAAAGTAAAATGCATTTAACAAAGCTAAGTGAATCAAATGAAAGTCAAATGCATTCTACAAAGCTAATTGAATCTAATAAAAGTCAAACACATTCAAACAAAGGTAATTAAATCAAATGAAAGTCAAACACATTCAAACAATGGTTTTTGAATCAAATGAAAGTCTAATGCATTCTACAAAGCTAATTGTATCAAATGAAAATCAAACACATTCAAACATAGCTATTTAAATCAAATGAAAGTCAAATGCATTCTACAAAGCATATTGAATCAAATGAAAGTCAAGCACAATCAAACAAAGCTAATTGAAACAAATGAATGTCTAATGCATTCTACAACGCCAATTGAGTCAAATGAAAGTCAAACAAATTCAAACAAAGCTTTTTGTATCAAATCAAAGTAAAATGCATTCATTAAAGCTAATTGTATCAAATGAAATTCAAATGCATTCTACAAAGCAAATTAAATCAAATGAAAGTAAAACACATTCAAACATAGCTAATTGATACAAATAAAAGTCAAACATATTCAAACAAAGCTTTTTAAATCATATGAAAGTCAAATGCATTCCACAAAGCTAATTTAATCAAATGAAAGTCAAATGCATTCAACAAAGCTAATTGAATCAAATGAAAATGAAAAGCATTCAAACAAAGCTAATTGAATCAAATGAAACTCTAATGCATTCTACAAATCTAATTGAATCAAATGAATGTCAAACACATTCAAACAAAGCTTTTTGAATCAAATGAAAGTCAAATGCATTCTACAAAGCTAATTGAATCAAATGAAAGTCAAACACATTCAAACAAAGGTAATTGAATCAAATGAAAGTCAAACACATTCAAACAAAGGTAATTGAATCAAATGAAAGTCAAACACATTCAAACAAAGCTTTTTGAATCAAATGAAAGTCAAATGCATTCAACAAAGCTAATTGAATCAAATGAAAGTCAAACACAATCAAACAAAGCTAATTGAATCAAATGAAATTCAAATGCATTCTACAACTCCAATTGAATCTAATAAAAGTCAAACACATTCAAACAAAGGTAATTAAATCAAATGAAAGTCAAACACATTCAAACAATGGTTTTTGAATCAAATGAAAGTCTAATGCATTCTATAAAGCTAATTGTATCAAATGAAAATTAAACTCATTCAAACAAAGCTATTTCAATCAAATAAAAGTCAAATGCATTCTACAAAGCATATTGAATCAAATGAAAGTCAAGCACAATCAAACAAAGCTAATTAAATCAAATGAATGTCTAATGCATTCTACAACGCCAATTGAATCAAATGAAAGTCAAACACATTCAAACAAAGCTTTTTGAATCAAATCAAAGTAAAATGCATTCATTAAAGCTAATTGTATCAAATGAAATTCAAATGCATTCTATAAAGCAAATTAAATCAAATGAAAGGAAAACACATTCAAACATAGCTAATTGATACAAATAAAAGTCAAACATATTCAAACAAAGCTTTTTAAATCATATGAAAGTCAAATGCATTCCACAAAGCTAATTTAATCAAATGAAAGTCAAATGCATTTTACAAAGCTAATTGAATCAATTGAAAATGAAAAGCATTCAAACAAAGCTAATTGAATCAAATGAAACTCTAATGCATTCTACAAATCTAATTGAATCAAATGAAAGTCAAATACATTCAAACAAAGCTTTTTGAATCAATTGAAAGTCAAATGCATTCAACAAAGCTAATTGAATCAAATGAAAGTCAAACACATTCAAACAAAGGTAATTGAATCAAATGAAAGTCAAACACATTCAAACAAAGGTAATTGAATCAAATGAAAGTCAAACACATTCAAACAAAGCTTTTTGAATCAAATGAAAGTCAAATGCATTCAACAAAGCTAATTGAATCAAATGAAAGTCAAACACAATCAAACAAAGCTAATTGAATCAAATGAAAGTCAAATGCATTCTACAACTCCAATTGAATCTAATAAAAGTAAAACACATTCAAACAAAGGTAATTAAATCAAATGAAAGTCAAACACATTCAAACAATGGTTTTTGAATCAAATGAAAGTCTAATGCATTCTATAAAGCTAATTGTATCAAATGAAAATTAAACTCATTCAAACAAAGCTATTTCAATCAAATGAAAGTCAAATGCATTCTACAAAGCATATTGAATCAAATGAAAGTCAAGCACAATCAAACAAAGCTAATTAAATCAAATGAATGTCTAATGCATTCTACAACGCCAATTGAATCAAATGAAAGTCAAACACATTCAAACAAAGCTTTTTGAATCAAATCAAAGTAAAATGCATTCATTAAAGCTAATTGTATCAAATGAAATTCAAATGCATTCTACAAAGCAAATTAAATCAAATGAAAGTAAAACACATTCAAACATAGCTAATTGATACAAATAAAAGTCAAACATATTCAAACAAAGCTTTTTAAATCATATGAAAGTCAAATGCATTCCACAAAGCTAATTTAATCAAATGAAAGTCAAATGCATTTTACAAAGCTAATTGAATCAATTGAAAATGAAAAGCATTCAAACAAAGCTAATTGAATCAAATGAAACTCTAATGCATTCTACAAATCTAATTGAATCAAATGAAAGTCAAATACATTCAAACAAAGCTTTTTGAATCAAATGAAAGTCAAATGCATTTAACAAAGCTAATTGAATCAAATGAAAGTCAAACACATTCAAACAAAGGTAATTGAATCAAATGAAAGTCAAACACATTCAAACAAAGGTAATTGAATCAAATGAAAGTCAAACACATTCAAACAAAGCTTTTTGAATCAAATGAAAGTCAAATGCATTCAACAAAGCTAATTGAATCAAATGAAAGTCAAACACAATCAAACAAAGCTAATTGAATCAAATGAAAGTCAAATGCATTCTACAACTCCAATTGAGTCTAATAAAAGTCAAACACATTCAAACAAAGGTAATTGAATCAAATAAAAGTCAAACACATTCAAACAGTTGTTTTTGAGTCAAATGAAAATTAAACACATTCAAACAAAGCTATTTAAATCAAATTAAAGTGAAATGCATTCTACAAAGATAATTCAATCAAATGAAAGTCAAACACAATCAAACGAAGCTAATTGAATCAAATGAAAGTCTAATGCATTCTACAACGCCAATTGAATCAAATGAAAGTGAAACACATTCAAACAAAGCTTTTTGTATCAAATGAAAGTCAAATGCATTCAACAAAGCTAATTGAATCAAATGAAAGTCAAACACAATCAAACAAAGCTAATTGAATCAAATGAAAGTCAAATGCATTCTACAACTCCAATTGAATCTAATAAAAGTCAAACACATTCAAACAAAGGTAATTGAATCAAATGAAAGTCAAACACATTCAAACATTGGTATTTGAATCAAATGAAAGTCTAATGCATTCTATAAACTAATTGTATTAAATGAAAATTAAACACATTCAAACAAAGCTATTTAAATAAAATGAAAGTCAAATGCATTCTACAAAGCATATTGAATCAAATGAAAGTCAAGCACAATCAAACAAAGCTAATTGAATCAAATGAATGTCTAATGCATTCTACAACGCCAATTGAATCAAATGAAAGTCAAACACATTCAAACAAAGCTTTTTGAATCAAATCAAAGTAAAATGCATTCATTAAAGCTAATTGTATCAAATGAAATTCAAATGCATTCTACAAAGCAAATTAAATCAAATGAAAGTCAAACATATTCAAACAAAGCTTTTTAAATCATATGAAAGTAAAATGCATTACACAAAGCTAATATAATCAAATGAAAGTCAAATGCATTTTACAAAGCTAATTGAATCAATTGAAAATGAAAAGCATTCAAACAAAGCTAATTGAATCAAATGAAACTCTAATGTGTTCTACAAATCTAATTGAATCAAATAAAAGTCAAACACATTCAATCAAAGCTTTTTGAATCAAATGAAAGTAAAATGCATTCAACAAAGCTAATTGAATCAAATGAAAGTCAAACACATTCAACCAAAGGTAATTGAATCAAATGAAAGTCAAACACATTCAAACAAAGGTAATTGAATCAAATGAAAGTCAAACACATTCAAACAAAGCTTTTTGAATCAAATGAAAGTCAAATGCATTCAACAAAGCTAATTGAATCAAATGAAAGTCAAACACAATCAAACAAAGCTAATTGAATCAAATGAAAGTCTAATGCATTCTACAACGCCAATTAAATCAAATGAAAGTCAAACACATTCAAACAAAACTTTTTGAATCAAATGAAAGTCAAATGCATTCATCAAAGCTAATTAAATCAAATGAAAGTCAAATGCATTCTACAAAGATAATTAAATCAAATGAAAGTAAAACACATTCAAACATAGCTAATTGATTCAAATAAAATTCAAACAAATTCAAACAAAGGTTTTTGAATCATATGAAAGTCAAATGCATTCCAAAAACCTAATTTAATCAAATGAAAGTCAAATGCATTCTACACAGCTAATTGAATCAATTGAAAGTGAAAAGCATTCAAACAAAGCTAATTGAATCAAATGAAAGTCTAATGCATTCTACAAATCTAATTGAGTCAAATGAAAGTCAAACACATTCAAACAAAGCTTTTTGAATCAAATGAAAGTCAAATGCATTCAACAAAGCTAATTGAATCAAATGAAAGTCAAACACATTCAAACAAAGGTAATTGAATCAAATGAAAGTCAAACACATTCAAACAAAGGTAAGTGAATCAAATGAAAGTCAAACACATTCAAACAAAGCTTTTTGAACCAAATGAAAGTCAAATGCATTCAACAATGCTAATTGAATCAAATGAGAGTCAAATGCATTTAATAAAGCTAATTAAATCAAATGAAAGTCAAACACATTAAAACAAAGCTAATTGATTCAAATGAAAGTCAAACACATTCAAACAAAGCTTTTTGAATCATATGAAAGTCAAGTGCATTCCAAAAAGCTAATGTAATCAAATGAAAGTCAAATGCATTTTACAAAGCTAATTTAATCAATTGAAAGGGAAAAGCATTCAAACAAAGCTAATTAAATCAAATGAAAGTCTAATGCATTCTACAAAGCTAATTGAATCAAATGAAAGTCAAACACATTCAAACAAAACTTTATGAATCTAATGAAAGTCAAATGCATTCAACAAAGCTAATTTAATCAAACGGAACCGGACTGGAACCGGACGCCGGTACCTGCAAAACAAACGGATGCTCCGGATGATTGGAGATCCGCCTCCGACGGTCAAGTTAGTACTTGATTAAGGAGTAATTAATGCGGAAATTAAAGTGATTGGGTCTCTCTAGGTGAGAGTGGTTAATGTGTGTAATCTGCGTTCTCTCCCTTAATGAGGATTAAGGGAGGTATTTATAACCTCGGGAAACGTGCCAATCTAGGTTTAGGTTAACCTTGGGCTGATAAGGCTTCCCTCGGAAGTTGGGCCTAGGTGACCGGCTTCTCCATTAGGCATGGAGTATGCTACGTGTCATGACATAATAAGTCCAAGGTGGACGAATAAGCGTGTGCCACGTGGCAAGCCCTGAAAGGTCCAACTGGGGGACACTTGGCAGGACCTGATTGGCCCACGTGGCGCATTCCGATTGGTGGGAGAAAAATCCCCTAATCATTTGCCCCTCACAGGTGGCACGTGACTGGTCACGTGTTACCTATGACAGGTGTCGCCCTGTTACAGGCGACGGCCTGCTACAGGTGTCACTCGGCGAGAGGCCGAGAGATTCTCCCGCCAAAATTTTGAATTCTGGAAGTGACCCTTCGCCTTCTCACCTCGCCTATATAAAGGAGTGTTGACTTTGGTCATTTTAACACTTGAAAACTTTGTGAGAGAACATTCGGACCCCTAAACTTGCTCTGACATTTTGGACCCTTTCTGCCTACCGCCTGCTCTGACAAGCCGACTGCAAAGGATTTTCAGAACTTCATTAATCGTCACTCGTTCAGGTAACCGTCGGTTCTCTTACTCTTAAATTTCTCTTTACTTTATTCTTTTTTGAAATGGCACCACGGAAGAACACGACACGACCTAGGTTAGTGATCAGCCGGTCATCGGGGACGGCTGAATCTAGGACTAGGAGTGCCGCCTGCCCTTTTCTGGACCCATCTTTGCCCTTTATACAAAGTCCGACTGTATCTATGTCTATGCAGAGCATGATGGCCAGAACAAAAAAGACTGCCTGGATCTCAAACTCAGACGGCTCCTCCCACAGGGTGCCGATTAGTGAAACATCTAACCAGGCGCCAGATGTGGAAGTGAAATAAAGCGGCTTGAAAGCCGGCAGTTCTGAGGGAGGAGTCAAAGTGACCCCTTCCATTTTACAGTTGACAATTCTACATTCTCTCCTGCTCCTTTTAAAGGAGAGGAGGCGGGCCCCTCTGGGAGAGGGGAGGAGTCGTCCTCTTCGGACTCGTCAGGGGACGAATCCGAGTCTAGCTCTTCTGGCCATGCTTCTCTGGATACACAGAAGAGAAAAAAAGTCGCCTACAAGAGGCGAGGCTTTCTCACGTAGTTGAGAAGGGGGACGATTGGGCGGAGCCATCCGCCTCTCACCGAGAGCAAAATACCCCCTACTACTGCACGGTACCTCGGGTCGGATCACGGCCATGCAAGAGAAAGTGGGGAGCTTTATCGCAAACCACACAATGGGCCCCGACTTTTTAGTGTTCGTGCCGGATCCAGAAGACACAGTCGTTTGGCCGGCTGGTACCAGTTATAATGGCGCCTGCTTTGGCTGCTACGAGGCGGCCATCAAGGCTGGGCTGCGCTTCCCACTACATCCGGTTGTTCAGCGGATCTTGGATGGGTATGAGTTGGGGTTATGACAGTTAGCCCCGAACTCCTGGGTCAACGTACTCGGCTATGTGGCCGGGTGCGAACTGCACGGGGTGGAGCCGAACTTCGCGGCTTTCGCCCACATGAACTACCTCAGCCGGACCCCTAAGGCAGCAGTACCGGCTGGTATCAATTGACAGGCCACAGGGGCTACCTCATGACGAGAGGTAAAGCAAACAAATGGAAGGACTGGCGGAGCACCTTCCTTATCATTGAGAGTTCAGACACAGAGCTAAACAAGCGCTTCAACAGGTGGAACAGGAATCCGCCCCTTCTTGCAGGCGGCCGCAGCATGCCGCCTGTTCCCCCAAGGCTAAGAAAGAGATCCTAGATAAAGGACTCTTCAAAGTAGAGTCAAAGGTGAACTCTACTTCAGGGGTACGAGAGCAAGTACCCCTGCACTGCGTCCCGAGCTTCAAATGGCTCTACGACGAGTACTTTTTGGCCGCCTGTGACCTCAGCAGTCGGTGCTCAAGAGGTAGCCGGCCTGTCGAATACTCTGTTGTTCCGTGCATTTCTTGTTATGACTTTTATTAAGTTTGCTACTTGTTTTTGCAGCGGACGCCATGAGCAAAATTACTGCCTCCAAGACTGCGGCGGCCATGTTGCGGGCCTCCATCATGCAACAGTCTTCAACCGACTCCCTCAACAAGGGGCACCCTTGGTGGGCTTCGAACCTTTCACCCTCTTTTTGGAGTTGTGTTTATGCATATACTGACTCTTTTCTTCTTTTTTAGACGGGCGCTCCTTGGTGTGCTCTCCTGGTTCTTCCAGGAAACATGCGGCGGCTGAGAAACAGCCGGCCACTTCTTCTAAAACTCCAGCTGGGCCACCTAGATGTATGAAATTGTCCTTGTAAATTTTAGACTTGCTCCCTCCTTTACTAGGTCTAATCCGTTTGTTTATGCTTGATGCAGCCGGCCCTCAGGAGCCTGACTTGGTCGAAGTGGCCAAGTCTATGATCAAGGCCGTACCTCCAGCTGAAAGGGAGGCGGTCAGGGGTGTCGGCACCCTTGACCTAGACGGGATTGCAGGGGTCCTTGCTGAGGTATACTTAGCATATTTTTGAATTCCAGGACGCCTGTTTTCTTTTTTGTTTGGAAACTGACGCCTGTTCCCCTTTTTACTTAGGCCCTGCTCCGAGTGAACGACCTTCGCAAGCCGCTTGACCGGAATAACAAAGAGGTAAAGGCTCGAAAGCTATGGTCGCCTCTGACTGTGATAAGGCAATGTTTCAAATTGCCCAAAATGAAGTTCTGACAATTGATATTCTTTATTATCAGGCGCAGGCTACCGCCGCTATCCAGGCTCAGTTAGAGGCGGCCCAGAAGAGGAATAGCGAGCTGAGGGCGACCATCAACAACCTCTAGACCGAGCTGAGACCTCTTCGCCAAAAGATGTCCTCATACGAAACCTTGGAGAAATCCTTGGCGAGCGTAAAGGAACGCCTGGTGACCCAGGAGAAGAGTCTTACTCAGGAGCTCTCGGAAAAGGCCGAGCAAGAAAAGAAAGAGCTGATCCGGGAGATGATGGAAGACTCTGCTCAAATCCAGCGCATGACTTGGGGCCGCCTCTTCCCCAATGCCGACTTTGCCTCCAGGGAAAAAACGTACCGCCAGTGTTCTGATAGATATAATCAAGAGATCCTGGCGGATGCTGAGGAGGAGGCGTTGGAGGAGGAGGAGCAGCCGGTAGTGGCGCTTGTGCCGCTTGGGGGTAATGGTGACCAGGCGGTAGCTGCTAATATTGAAGATCTGCCCCCTTCATAAGCTTTATGTCTTCTTTCCCCGGCCTGCGTGTCGTTTGTTTGTATTTACCCGTCCAGGGGGCCGGGGCTCTGAATATTTTGCCGGTCTTTAATGACCGGCTTCCTTTTAATTAATATTTTTGTTTTGCTTCAAATTTTTTTAAGTATTGAATATTCTGATATCCAATTATACACTATACCGACTGTTTTACATGGCTGATATCCAATTGTACACTATACCGACTGTTTTACATGGCCGATAGTTGTAGACAGGTACGGATAGTTAGTCACATCGCCTATGCCCCTGGACGACTGGTTGTCTGTTTCCAAGCTAGACGGTCAGTCGGCCATTTATCCAATTGGTATTCGAACCATTTTAAAGACTGGATCCCCTTTAGGCAGGCGGTCCTGTCATTTGTAAAATTAACCAAGTAGGAAAGTGGTTTTCTACTTGTCATGTTTTTAGGCTAGAGACTTTAAGCCGTCTAGGCGACTGTTCCCCGCCATATTTAATCTAGTGTGAACAGGTGATGTATGAACACCTTTTTAGTTTCATACTAATTTTTTAAGGAGTGACCAAGTAAACATGATTGTTACATAGTCTCCATGTAACTAAGTAGTAGAGGTATCAAGCGGTGGGTACGGTTGTTCCCTTTATTCGCCAATGTTTGTTAGCTTTTAACTCATAGGTTGTTAACCTAGCAGGAGTAGTGGTTGAGAGCCCCTGTTTGCTAAAAACAGGCGGACGACTCATACCTTTTAGGCTCCATACTAAGTTTGAGAGAGTGACTATGAGTTAACTTTGGTGTTACTCAGTCGCCGTCACTCATGCTTGAGTAGTAAAGGTACCAGGCGGCGGAGGCCGGCTGAACCTTTTGATTCGCCAATGTTTGTTGGCTATTAACTCAAGAGGTACCCCCTGCATTTATTCCAAGTAATATAGGCGGTCATCTGACTTAGATGTCAACTGCTACCACTGGTTTGGTTAGTGATAGAGTTATCCTTGTCTCAAAAACGGCTACGTGGTTGCCTTTGGGGACAGTCGTATAGGTGCCGTGTAATTAGTTTATAGAGCAATGTTCCACTTAAAAGGGAGCTGCTCTCTGCGACGAATTTCATCCGAAGGGATGCCGCCGGACGCCTGCTATGATGTTGGGACATGTCGAATTAGTTTTAAAGATTGATCAGTTGGCTTGGCGCCTGGACTGATCATTCGGCTTGTGGAATTGGTTAGTTCTTGGTGAACGTAGGGGCTAAGTAAGAAGGAGGGTAGCCGCCTGTTTAGGCACAGGGTCGGCCAGGCCCTGATCATTTTTAGCTAAGTATAAGGGGGGTGGCTGTGTGCTTTGGAACCAGTCGGCCCTCTTCTATGGAGAGTAGCCGACTATATATCCAGAACGGCATGCCCCTATGGTGATAGAGTAAAATATTCAATGGAGAGTAGCTGACTGTAAAGGTACAGGCGGCATGCCCCTCTGAAGATAGAGTAAAATACTCAATGGAGAGTAGCCGACTGTAAAGGTACAGACGGCATGCCCCTCTGAAGATAGAGTAAAATACTCAATGGAGAGTAGCCGACTGTAAGGTCAGACGCATGCCCCTCTGAAGATAGAGTAATATCATGGTGAGCCTAGCCACTGTAAATACAGAATGTCTGAAGATAGAGTAAAATACTCAATGGAGAGTAGCCGACTGTAAGGTACAGAGGCATGCCCCTCTGAAGAAAAAATTAAAACATGGAGAGTAGCCGACTGTTTGTTAGTAGGCGTGCCCCTCTTAGTACAAAATTGAATATTAAGTACGCAACTTTTATAAGTAGCCCTTGACTATTTACATCATTCAAAAGAAATATTTCTTAAGATTATCTACATTCCAAGTTCGAGGCAACGGTTGTCCGTCTGGTGTTCCAGACGGTAGGTACCGTCCCTGACCTCTTCACAGATTTGGTAGGGTCCTTCCAGTTGGAGTTAGTTTGCCAGACTCATTAGCCCTACCAACTGCTTCCATTTTTCTAAGTACAAAGTCCCCCACTTTGAGTGGACGTCTGTGTACTTTTTGTTGTATGATCTAGTCATTCTCAGGCGGTAAATTTCATGGCGCAAGACAACATTGCCCCTCTTTCAGGAAGTGAGTCTAATGCCAGGCGCATGGCTTCCTAGTTTGCCTCTTCGTCATATAGCATTACTCGAAGAGTCGGCTCGTAGTGTTCTATTGGAAGAACAGCTTTCGCACCATAAGTTAGGAGGAATGGAGTTTCTCCAGTCGCCCCTTTTTCAGTCGTCCTAATGGCCCAGAGAACATGTGGTAATTCATCCGCCCATAGGCCGCCTGCTCGTTCAATCTTTTTCTTGAGACCGTCTGAGATGATTTTATTAAAGGCTTCTACCTGGCCGTTTGCTTGTGGACGGCCGACAGATGCAAAGTAGTGTGCAATTCCTTGGTCACCCAACCAGCTTTTGAGAACATGCGTCTCAAATTGGGGACCATTATCAAAAACCATAGACATGGGAACCCCGAACCGAGTGATGACATTTTTCCAAATGAATGAAATTACATCCTTCGTCTTGATTCCCTTTACAGCCTCCGCCTCTACTCATTTAGTGAAGTAGTCGACGGCAACAAGTATGTACCTCCTTCCGCCTGTAGCAGGCGTATATGGACCCAGAATATCCATGCCCCACTTAGCAAACGGTAGTGGGCTATGAATGGTAGTGAGGTCAGTAGCCGGACGGTGAATTAGCTTGCCAAACCTTTGGCACTTGTCACATTTTTTCACCATCTCCATTGCATCTGCTTCTAAAGTAGGCCAAAAATAGCCCTGCCGCCTTGCCCGTTGAGCAAGCGTCCTACCGCCTATATGGGAAGCACAGTAACCAGAGTGAAGATCGTCTAGAATCTCTCGCCCCTTTTCTGGAGTAACACACTTTAAGAAGGGTTGAAGGTACCCCCTTTTGTGAAGTTCTCCTTTATTATTTCAAAACTGGATGCTCGTTTTTTTAGTGCTGCCGCCTGTTGACGATCATCCGGCAGGGTACCGTTTGTCAGATATGCCCTGATTGGATCCATCCAGGTTGAGCTTCTGTCTAGAATTGCAATAGGTTCTTCCTCAATGCTTCTCCTAACCATTACTTCCCAAAAAACAGTTCGAGGAGTATCACAGGAGGCGGATGATGCTAATTTTGAAAGTGCATCCGCCTGGTTGTTATCTGATCTCGACACTTGGATTAGATGGAAATCCTCAAGGGAGCCGACTGCTTGTCGGACCGCCTGTAAGTACTTGATCATGGGCGGATGGGTTGCTTCGTATTCGCCATTGTACTGACTCACTATCAATTGTGAATCGGAACAAGCGTCTATTTTTCTTGCCCCTGCCGCCTTGCACATGCGGATTCCGGCTAGTAAAGCTTCATATTCTGCCTCATTGTTTGAGGCCTGAAAACTGAAGCGTAAAGCATACTCGTACCTGTCGCCCTCTGGCGACTGACATATGACGCCTGCTCCACAACCATTTGAAGTAGATCTTCCATCCACATATACCTTCCAGACTTGGTCTGGAACTTGAGAGTCAGGAGGACGAGTCATCTCAACAATAAAGTCAGCAAAGGCTTGCCCCTTCACTGCTTTTCTAGGCTCGAAAGTAACTTCGAGGCTCTGAATTTCTATGGCCCATTTGATCATTCGGCCTGACGACTCCATGATGGTCAGTGGCCGCTTGATAGGTTGGTCTGTATACACGACGACTGCTTGTGCCAAAAAGTAGGGCTTCAATTTTTTAACAGCCATGAAGAGTGCAAGACCAAATTTCTCCACTAAGGGATACCTCAACTCGGCATTTTTCAGTACATGACTGACAAAGTAGACCGGGAGCTGACAGCCGTCTCTTTCAGCAAGGAGAACAGCTTAACGCATGATCAGAGACGGCCAGGTACATGTAGAGTACTTCTTTGGGCAAAGGGCTGACCAGCCTCGGCAAGGAATGCAAGTGAACTTTCAATTTCTGGAAAGCGGCCTCAGCATCCAGCCCCCATTCAAACCTTGCCTTTTTCTTAATTGCCTGGAAAAAGTATAGGCATTTGTCGCCTGATCGGCTTAGAAATCTTCCCAAGGCCGCCAGACAACCTGTTAACTTCTGAACCTCTCGGATGGTACGAGGCGACTGCATGTCAATGACCGCCTGCACCTTCTCAGGGTTCGCCTCTATTCCTCTCTGATTGATAAGGAATCCGAGAAATTTCCCAGACTCAACTCCAAATACACATTTCTTGGGATTGAGCATGACATGGTGCCGCCTGAGTGTGGCGAAAGTTTCTCGGAGGTCCGACAGATGATCTATCTGAAGCTTAGTCTTGACAATCATATCATCAATGTATGCCTCGACGTTTTCTCCCAATCTGATCAAAGAACACAGTGTTTATCATTCGCTGGAAGGTAGCTGGGGCATTCTTAAGACCAAACGGCATGACCGTGTAACAGTATAACCCCTGATCAGTGACGAAGGCCGTCTTCTCCTGATCTTTCTTCCATAAAGGAATTTGATGAAAACCAGAGTAGGCGTCCATAAAGCTCATCAAAGCATGGCCGGCTGTTGAGTCGACCAGGTTATCAATTTTAGGCAGAGGGTAACTGTCTTTGGGGCACGCCTTGTTTAAGTCTGTGTAGTCTACACACATTCGCCAGGTGCCATTCGGCTTTTTAACAAGCACCACATTTGCAACCCAGTTTGGGAAGTAACATTGCCGAATGAACCCTGCGTCAAGTAATTTTTTTAACTTCGGCGGCTGCCGCCTGACTTCTTTCTTCGCCATGGTTCCGCTTCTTCTGCCGTACCGGCTTCTTTTTCGGATCCACAGCCAGTTTATGTACCGCCAGATCAGGACTAATGCCTGGCATTTCATGGACTTTCGAATGCAAAGATGTCCTTGTATTCTTTCAATAGTTTGTGAAAGTCGTCACCTAGGATTCTCAGACAGTCGTCCCAACTTTGACTGTTCGGTCAGGACGCGAGTCGTCTAGGATCAGATCCGTATGCTCACCAGCCGGCTGAGGGCGGAATTCATCCAACCGCTCCTCTGCCAATGATTGCTATTTTCTGTCTTTTCGTGCGGCCCCTGTCTGGGATGCCTTTCTCTTCTTGCCGCCTGCTTTTTGAACAGGCGCACTCTCCTTGACATTGTCAAGGTCTGGTTTTCCACCACTCGACCCAGTGGCCATAACAGTGGGCTTGACATCCGAGAGATAACACTCTCGGGCCATCCTCTGATCTCCCCTTAGGGACCCGACTGTTCCATTATCCCTCTCAAACTTGAGCAACATAAGAGATGGGATTATAACAGCCTTGGAATTATTCAGGGTTGGTCGTCCCAGAATCATGTTGTAGGCCGAGAGTTCTTTTACTACCAGGAACCGGACTACCATGTGTCGTCCTTCCCCTTTTTCGCCCAGGCGGATGGGTAAATCCACTCGTCCCACTGGGTGGACGACTCCTCCTCCAAACCCTACTAAAGGGTGGGATGCCGGATGTATGCAATCAGTCTGATATTTTAGTTTCGACAGACATTTGCTACTGATGAGATCTGAGGAGCTTCCGGTATCTATGAGGATTCGGCCAACTCTCTGGTTGGCCACTTTACATTCAATAACGATAGGGTCGTCATGCGGCCCTCTTACCCCTCCTAGATCTTCTTCATTGATGACAATCTCAGGAAATGAATATTTGGAGGGCCGTTCTTGGTGAACGGAATTTACATCTAACCGTCTGATATTGTCTTTGTTGCCCTAATAGTGGGGCCGCCTCCTGAGAAGCCGCCTGCAATGGTGTAGACGACTGCATCATCTGTATCGGAGCTGTCGACCTGTTGATTCTTTTTGGCCGACTGCTTTTTCGAGGAAGTGTTCCCCGTAGATTTCTTGACATAAGTGTCAAGATCACCTTGCTCAGCCAGGCGGTCCAGATACCGCATGAGACTGATGCATTCATTGGTGTGATGACCAACATCTTCATGATAAGCACAGAACTTTTCTTGGTTCCGGTTGTTTGCAGAACCCTTCATGGGGACCGGCTTCTCAATTGAGATCCGTCCCTTGATTTCCTTTAGGATAAATTGGCTATCCTTGTTAAACGCATACTTTGGGGAGTATGGTTTGAATTCTTTTTTCTTTTTCTGGGCCGGCTGTTTAGAGGAATCAGCCGCCCAGACCTCTTTTCTCTTCTCGTCTTTGTTTGACGACTGTTTCTGTCGTCCTTCTCTTTTGTCGAACCTTTTCCGGTCCGACTGTTTTACCGTACCACAAAGATCAGTCGCCTGTTTATAGGCTTCCGCCTCAATCAAGGCCTCTTGAAGAGTCGCCACCCTCTTTCGGACCAAGTCAAATTTGAAGGTCGACCCGTCTTTGAGACCTCTGAAAAAGTCAGTATAGGCTACTTCATCCGGTAACCCTTGAATCTGTATTCTCATCAGGTTAAACCGCCTGATGTAAGAACAAAGCCCCTCCTTCTCGCCCTGCTGAATTGTTCCTAAATCAAGGGTCGTCTTCTTCGCAGGGATGTTCATGGCGAAGTTGGAGGTGAATAAGTAAGCAAGCGTCCTGAAGTTATTTACACAACCAGTCGGCAGGTTGCCGAACCATTGTTGTGCGATTCCTTTGAGAGTCGCTGGGAAACACTTGCACCAAGTGGGATCATCCAACCCTTGAAGGTACATCAGGTTGGTGAATGCCATCAGATGGTCTTCTAGGTTAGTAGTGCCGTCATAGGCGCCTACTAATACATTTTTCACTTTGGCCGGCTGAGCGGCTTCAGTAATTTCCTTGGAGAAGGCCGACGGCTGTTCACCAAGTCTAAGCAACCGTAGCTGCCAGTCCATAGGTTGGACATTTTTTGCTGCATGTCCACCAAACGGTGGTGGCTGTAAAAAATACTGTTGTTGCGGTACAAACGGTAAGTTTGGTACCGCCTGGTCGCTATGAAAGCCGGACTGACGGGAGGTGCCGCCTGACTGACTCTCATGATACGAATGAGTATGCCTCATCGAGGTATTTCGTAGACTGTCTTGGAAGTTTGAAGTAGAGGCCGACTCTGACAATCGGTCACTCTTCTTCTGCTCTAGCAGTAGCCGAGCGTCTGTGTATGATTTCCTCGACCCGTCCGCCTGAATATGACGAACAGGTTTCCTATTTCCTGGAGTAGGAAAACGGTATTTTGTGAAATCAAGGGCAGGTGGCTCCCGCTTCCTAGATTTAGGATGAGGAGTCGCCTCTCGCCCTTGAACTGGCTTCCTCTTCTGTGAAGTGGTTGGTTTCTTAGCCGACTGCTCCTTGTCCAGAGCAGGCGGCTTCTTGTTGATCAACTCTTGAATTTCTCCCTTGAAGTCCCTCATGAAGGTCATGAGTTCACTCCTTGTGATGGGAGCAGACCCATCAGTCGGCTGTTGCCGAACAGGCGGTGCGCCTGCTGGCTCGCTTCCTGTATGAAGATGTTCCCGTTCCCTCCTTTCGGTATGACGGGTACGTCGGGCCCGTAGGGTCCCGTCTGAAGCTGTGTGAGCTTCAACTTCAAATTCATTCTCAGTATCGTGGTCCGACTGAACTTGAGGGTCGTCTAGGGGACGCCTCTCTTCAGGAGTCGGTACAAACGTGGATGCCATCTCAGAAGTACTCTCCCCACAGACGGCGCCAAATGTTTCGGGGTTTTCTGATGTCCTGCGGGAGAGTTACAATTCCGAGACTGGAACCGAACGCCTGTACCTGCAAAACAACGGAGACTCCTTGTGGTGGGAGCTCCGCCTCTAACGATCAAGTTAGTACTTGTTTAAGGAGTAATTAATGCGGAAATTAAAGTGATTGGGTCTCTGTAGGTGAGAGTGTTTAATGTAGGTAATCTGCTTTTTTAGCGTGATCAGCCTGTTTTTTCCCCCTTAATGAGGATTAAGGGAGATATTTATAACCTCGGGAAACGTGCCAATCTAGGTTTAGGTTAACCTTGGGCTGATTGGGCTTCCCTCGGAAGTTGGGCCTAGGTGACCGGTTATCCCAGGTGTTATGGGAAGGACACGTGTCGTGTCGTAATTGGTCCAAGGTGGACGGATCATTGCTTGACACGTGGCAGACTCCTATTGGCTCATGTGGCGGACACATGGCGGAACCTGATTGGTCCACTTGTCAGATGGTAATTGGTGGGAGCAAAATCCCCTAATCAGCATCCATGTGTAAGCAAAATCAGAGTAAAAGAAAAAGAAAGGACAACAACGTATTAACAGAAATGTCTAAAATGCATTCCCACTAATAAATCCAATCAAATAATTAACACAAAATTTGTTTTTACCTTGAAATTAGGGAAGAAGAAGATGAATTAGTAACACCAAAAAGCACCTATCTCAAGTGAATCCACGAAGAAGAAGAAGAAGGCAACATCGAAGACGACGGCGTAGATGTATGACTTCGCCGGAATTGTGTGAGCAAAATGTTGGTTACCTGATTGAAACCCCAAACAATCAGATTTGTGTTTTTTTTTTTTGTGTGTGTGAGTGAAATGAGTGTTGCAAAGTATGTAGTATATAATCCATACTCTATTACTCTGTTGTAGTGTGTGTGTGCAGTTATGGAGTAGTGTGGTGGAGTTAAGATAACTGCCTTACCACGATTTGGGGTTTTCTTTTTTATTTTTTATTTTTTATTTTTTTGAAATTCAAATCTAATAAGTTAGTAGAATAGGCTGTGTAGAGAGATTAAGTGGAAAAGGCGGGAGTGAATGAGAGATTAAGATTGGGGATTTGGAGGATTTTGGTGAAAAGTAACTGTTAAATTATATATTAGATTACCCTTTTACTCTCTCTTAGCCACTAGAATATGCACGTGCTAATGCACGTGTTATAATTAAAGATAGGATTAAAAATTATTGAGTATATAGATGCAGATAGTCTTTAATAAAACATAGTAACAACCAAAAAGAAAAAAAAAATGGTGAGTAGTACTCCAATATTTTTTATAGAAGTGATTACCAAGTTTTTTTTTTTTTTTTTTTTTAAGGCCAGTGATTACCAAGTTATTAGTTACTAAAGAGTAATTTCCATGGATAATCTGAGAAGAGAACAAAATTCCATAAATATGCTACATGTTAATAAAATTATCGATGTATCTAGACCTATCAAAGCTAATTCGACCCGAAAAACCGACCCGAACCCAATCATTAAGCGATCCATTTGAACCCGAAAAAATGGTGACCCGAACCTGATATGACCCGACCCGAAACCAACTCTAGCCCCTAGTGAATCCGAGAATTTGAGACCCGAACGGAACATCAACTGACACGACCTGAATATATAACTCGTGAATTATTGACCCGAACCAAGCCCGACCTGAATCGAAATTGACTCAAACCCGTTTAAATCGTCAAACCCGAATGTAACCTAACCAATTACTAACCCACATCGAATTTATTAACCCGACTTGTTACAAAATCGACCCGGATGTAAACATATGTGAGCATGTACTACTAACAGGCTACAACTCTAAAGAATAGATAATGCAACATTATAACATATGAACTCCAAAATACATTCTGATTAAGGTACCGGCCAAACAAAATGGCACTTCAGTTAGAAGTATTATTTATAAAGAAAAGCCTCAGTAATATCTAATCTTCATTACCAACATGTAAAGGTAGAGAAAAAGGATATATATACTTTTTTTCCATAATACTATAAACAAGGACCTGCAATATCAACTTACAGTCAGCAAAAAATCAACCCATGATTAAACTTCATGCTATTTACACATGAAATACTAATAGCACTCCAATGGTGCAGGGGAATCAGAGATAGTCGCCAACTCGTCAATCTGAAGAGCAACTAAATTGCATATCAGATCAATTCATATAATATGACCGTACAATAGATACACACAATATAAATCAATTAGCATACAAACAAAGTTCCATAAATCAGTTGTTCAGTTCACATATCATATAGTTTATCTCTATACTCATAATGACACTCAATAATAAAGTCCATCTGTCGTAGTACTATTATGCAGCATATTAATAGAAAACCAATTACAGTATTTATCTTTTCTTTTCCTTTTCTTATTGCCACAAAAAGTTGATTGCCTCTCCATCTCCATGAAAACTCTTCTGTTTCTCCAACAACCCACGTTAACTCATGTTTCTCAATTATACCGCCTTGAAACTCCCATTTTTCTCCATAGTTTTGCCGGAACTCTCAGGTTTCTCACCAACATGTCGAAAGCTTAACCCGTCTCAGATCATACTCGATTGTTTCTCCATTGTTTTACCTCCCAAATTCCCCACTTTCTCCATAATTAAGCTCCAATTTTGTTCCTAAAAGACTCCCGTTTAATCTGCTAAAAAACCTTAAAACCCTAGAAACAATCAACATAAAATCCAAATTTTGCAAAGTATATACTTTGAAAATTTATATTAATTATAAAATTACAAGCTTTATCATTATGAAATCATAGAATAATTAGATAACTTGCTAAACACGGTTTAAGCCCTAAACACATAAAATTTCAAAGTCTAAAACCCCAGCTTCATACATAATAAAATCTGAAAACCAATAAATAAATTTATATCATCATATAATTAATTAGATCATTAAAACAAGTATCTAATATCAATAGGAAAAACATATGAAAATTAAGCATGAATTTACAAACTAGTATAATGAGGAAAGAGAAGAGGGGAAGACCGACTGGCACGCGGTGCCTGCCAGGTGGCGGTCCGGGCGGTGGTTTCCAACGCTGGGAAGCAGTGATGATGCACCACCAGATTATTTATTTATTTATTTCTCTCTCTTTGGTAGTTTAGCGTACGTGAATTAGAGCTGTCAAAAGCTGACCCGACCTGAAATACTGACCCTAACCCGACCTATTAACCGACCTGTCTGAACCCGAAAAAAATGGTGACTCAAACCCGACCTGAAACCAACCCTAAACCCGAGTTGACCCGAGTATTTGAGACCCGAACCCGAATATTAACCAACCTAGAGACGACCCGACCCGAATGTAACCCGTAAATTATTGACCTGAACCAAACCTGACCTGAACCGAAATTGACCCAAACCCGTTTTAACCCGCCAAAACCCGAATTCAACCCGACCTGTTCCTAACCCGACCCGAATTCAACCCGACTTGTTCCTAACCCGATCCGATTTTTACCCAACCTGCTATAAACCAGACTCGAATTACAACCCGGCCCGAATCAATCCGACTTGTTATTGACCTGACCCAAATTCAACCCGAACTTGTTATTGAATCAATATGTATAGGTCGTTATCTCATGTTGGTATTAGAACGGAAATTGAATCCTAACTCTATTCCTTCAATATTTCACTTTGAATTTTAAGAGGTTAGTTTCACAACATGTTTTTAGGGACGAATTTCAGGGTCGAAACATGTTTTCGGCAAATTATTGACTTGAACTGAACACGACTCAAACCCGAGAATGACCCGACTTGATTATAACCTGCAAATTATTGACTTGAACCGAACTCGACACAAACCCGAGAATGACCCGACCTGATTATAAGCCGTAAATAATTGACTTGAATCGAACCCGACTCGAACCCGAGAACGACCCTAACTCGTTTAAACCCATAAAGACCCGAATTTAACCTGACCTATTTTTCACCCGACTCGATGTAACCCGACCATTTACTAATCCGGCCTAAACCCGACCCAAACCCGATAAGATGTATGACCCGACGTGACTCGACTCAAGCATGACCCAACCCGCATATGTTATGACATTAACCCGTATTGACTCGACCCGAGATGACCCGACTCAAACCCGACCCGTTTACCCGAATTGACAGCTCTAACTTGAATGAAGGCCAAAGGAAGTAGAAAAAGAGTTTTTTTTTTTTAAAAAAAAAAAAAGAAGAGTGGGCTTAGCCCTTAGGTTTTTTTTTAAAAAAAAGTAAATGGGCGTCAGCAAGATTTGGATTTTGGAAGGGCCCAAAATCGTAGTTAGTTGGTATGGGCTGCATTTTTGATGTTTTAGGTGAGACGTCAACTTATGTGTGTAATTATACTAATCGGTATACACTAGACCCTAGTGTAGGTACCACAACCTACACCCCCATCTAAACGCAGCGTTTTGCGTTTTTCCCCTTCCCCCACAAACTACAGTAACTACCCCCACTAACCGCAGTAAATTAGGAAATAACTTCCCCTACCCCACATATATATAAATATATATATAAATATATATATATATATTAAAAAAAACAATCCATTTCAAATCATTTTCTCTCTCTAAATAACATCTTCTTCATTTTTCTAGAGTTTCTCTCTCATCAACACCGTCGAATCGGAATGAAATTTGCTTCAAATTATTGCAAAATTGCTTCAAAACACTACATAATTGCTTCAAATTTGCGATTTTAGTACAGTTTTTTGTATGAAGCCTAATTTTGGTTTATTTTCTTGTGATTGTAGAGTGATTTTGGAAAAAAAACGCTTTAGAGAAGAACATGCAAGATGAAACTGGAAAATCGGAGCAAAATGTTACCAAAGAGTAAGTAATTTTGTTCATTTTCTTGCGATGAAAATTATAGAGCGAATATATATGTTAAACCTAATTTTTGTTCAATTTTTTGCAATTGTAGTATGATTTTGGAAAAGAATACTTCAGAGTCGAGTAATTTGTTGAAAATTTCTGAAGAAATGTATGAACCCTAACTTTTGTTCAATTTAGTTCAATTGTATGTATGAACCCTAATTTTTGTTCAATTTCTTGCCATTGTAGTAAATTTTACTGAATATTAACAAATTAATATAAACAATAAAAATTTATCAAACAAAACAGAGACGATGATGATGTACCTCTTCAGTCAACAATAGAAAAGTTGAAAAAAAACCCGCCAAAATGCTCCAATTGTAGATCTTGAACTTTTGAAAGATATTGACAAGTCAATTGGTACGGATTTTAAAATGTCTCCATATATTACCAAGGTAATTAGTCATTTACAGAATATATTATGTTCATGTCTAATATGTTAGTCGTATTTGATAAAAATTGGTTTCATCTTTGTTTAATATGCTATTTGTATATGATCATATTTGATACTCATAATGTTCATTTATAGATATAGTTATGATCATATATTTATATTTGTTCATTTGAGTATTCATTGAGATTTAAGAGCAAAAGTACGTTTCAATGAAACATCATTGTATATGATCATATTTGATACTCATAATGTTCATTTATAGATATAATTATGATCATATATGTATATTTGTTCATTTGAGTATTCATTGAGATTCAAATAACAAATGTACATTTCATTAAAACATCATGCACATATATAAATATGATAATAATCATTTCAGTGATATGCATTCAAACTAATGTCATGTAATTAATTTATAATGTAGTGATGTGCCATTTAGAGTGATACACTTGCTTCAATTTAGAGATGAAAAATCTGAACCATTAACTCTAAAGAAGGTTATAGAACAAAATGAATATGGTAATAGTTATCAAAGATACACTTTAAACAAGTAAGTTTATATGTATAAAATAATTGTTTTTACATGCAATTATTGTCCATTGTATATATATACCAAACTTATTAGGTAATTCTTAAAATTTTAGTGAAAAAAAAAGGTTCGAGTGAAATTTGTTATGTCAAAATCAAGACCACCAGAGACAAATCAAACAATAAGGTATAAAAGCTTTATACCAAAATAACTAATTATCTTCTTCATTGTATAAATTAGTTCATACTTTAATATCATATTATATAAAATAATTCTGTTGTTTTTAAGTGAACAAAGTGAGAACATTTCTGCTACTCATGCAACAACTAAGAGTGTGTCTGCTACACATAACACAACTGACAAAAAGAGTATAGGGATCAAAGGTATACTAATGCTCACTTTTATATAAACAAATTTTCATTTTACATACAAAATTTGTTCATTTCTTATAATACAAATTCTAATTAATGAATATATATAATATTCAGTGAAAAGAATGTGGAACAAAACCAGGATACAATTGTACCTGAAAAGGACAAACATGATGAAGATCAAAGGTATTAATGAATAATTTTCATTTCATTTTTGATAACTGTATATTTTGTGTACAATTTATGTGCATTTTTTTTATTAAAAGTCTTAAAATTGATTTCAGCAAGCAAAAACAAGTTCAACCAGAAGAGCAGAGCAATCCATACAATAATACTCCTGACAAAAAGGACAAAAATGAAGTTGATCAAAGGTATAAATATATAATGTTCATTTCATTTTTGATAACTATCTATTTGTGTACCATTTATGTTCATTTTAATTTAAAGTATTTTTTAATATTGATTTCAGCAAACAAGAAGAAGTTCAACCAAAAGGGCAAAGCAATCCAGAAAAGAATAGTCTTGGCCAAAAGTAAGATAACTTAAATGTTCATTTTAGATAGAATATATGTTCATTTGCAAATCAGTACAAAAAAGTTTACTCCTGGCCAATAGTAAGATAAGTTAAATGTTCATTTTTTATTGACTTTATGTTCATTTTTTTTATTTATTAATCAAAATTGTAAATTCAAACATA
This sequence comes from Chenopodium quinoa, assembly GCF_001683475.1. NCBI lineage: Eukaryota > Viridiplantae > Streptophyta > Magnoliopsida > Caryophyllales > Amaranthaceae > Chenopodium > Chenopodium quinoa. The sequence goes on from NW_018742697.1 coordinate 59,291, forward strand.
TTTTTAATGAATTATCAGAAAACCCAAAGATGATGCAAGAATAACAACATTAAAGGACAAGATGCAAGAAATACATTTAGACATAGAGAGAAACCCAAAGTATGTTTAAATTTGAATAATTGAATTAATATAATCAATTAATGTATATATTTCAAAGTTATATAACAATATCATACATTTACAAGAAGTACAAAGAATCGACAATTAGAATTATGAGAAATTTCAAAAGAATGGAAAAGGCAAGCAAGGAAATCAGGAGAGGTAAATGATCATATTTATTGAATATTTTTGTTTAATAGTCATAAATATCAATTTTAACAATACTATTACTTTTGAAGGTGAAGCAAAAAAGAAAAAAAAAGGGCCAGTAGAAGAGAAACTGTGGAAACAGAGCTGAAAGGTAAAAATTTTAAAATGTACATTTTTATTACAAAAAATTTTCATATTGGATCTGCATAATATTGAATGTTCAATAAGATTAAAAAAAATTAAATTTTAACTAATTAAATTTTAATAGAAGGACAAGAGGGAAAAAAGGGGCTGAAAAAGAGAAAAGCCCTAAAGAGAAAACTGTGGAAGATGTCTTTCCAAAGACAACAAATCTAAAAGGTTAAAATTTTAAAATGTACATTTTTATTACATAAAATGTTCATATTTGATCTGAATAATATTCAATGTTCAATAAACTTAATAAATTTCAATTTTAACTTATTAAATTTTCATAGAAGGACAAGAGGGAAAACAAGGGCCTGAAAAAGAGAAAAGCCCTAAGGAGAAAACTGTGCAAGATGTCTCTCCAAAGACAACAAACCTGAAAGGTAAATACTGAAAAATGTACATATTCATTACATTAAATGTTCATTTTTGATCTGAATAATATTAATGTTCAAAAAGATTAATAATTTCCACTAATTAATTTTATATAGATGGACAAGAGCAAGCCATGCCAAAGCCTAAAGAAATGAAAGATACAACTACAAATGAAACGCAAAAGAAAGGTAATATTCATTATCTGAAATGTTCATTTATATTTTGTATATTGCATCCTTGTCATCGTATTTACTTAAATGTTTATTTACTATTTTATATTTGATCATTTAATATGCAGGACAAATGGCTTCTGATTTTGTTGAAATTGAGGATGAAACTCATCTGCTAAATCAAAATATGGATAAAGATTTTGAAAAAATAAGTGAGGAAACAGCTGCATCATCTCAAAAGAGTGAACAGTCAACCAAAAAGAAATCAAGATACAAAATGGTTGCAAGGAAAAACAAAAATAAAAGTCCTGTTGTGCCAAGTGGTAGAATTACAAGAAGCCAAGGTAAAGATAATACTTTTTTATTTAACAATAAATATTACATTTTTAACTTTACTAACTAGTAATTTTTTTTTTTAAAAAATAGATGTCCTGTTGGATGAATCTGGAAAGGAAGGCCAGAAGCAGTCTGTTGAGGCTGCTGAAGAAACCATGAAAAAAGGTCAGAAAAGAAAAATGTCTACAAGGACTTCTCCTGTTCAAAAGGAAACTGATGCACCATCTCCAGCACCTACTCCAATAAAAAAATGGCAGGTGCTCCTGCTAAATATTCTGCAGCACCTCTTAAAAAAATGCCAGGTGCTCCCGCTGAAAAAGTTGTACAAGGCAAAAGGGTAAATGTTCAATTTTAATATATAGAATGATCATATATAATGATGTATTAGTAATGTTCAATTTTAATATATAGGTGGAAAAAAGAAAACTGCAGAAGAAGTGAAGAAAACTTCTAAAGTTGCTGGCAAAAGAAAAGCAGGTATATAATTATATATTATAAATGTTCAATTTATATATACAGAATGATCATTTATAAAAGCAGTTTTGTTCATTTTTTTATTTGCTTACTGTTCATTTTCAATACATTAAAAAACATATGTAGATGATTTTTATATAAATTTCAATTTTCAGTTGTCAGCCCTGCCAAGAAAAATGCTGGGAAGAGGAAAAATATACAAGTACCATCAGATGAACCATCTCAAGATCCTATTGATGAAAGTTCAACTGACAGTGGAGATGATAGTGAAGAGTCAATATATAAAGCTGAACCAGAGCCTGTCAGTGAGGAAGATGATGAGTTAGAGGAGGACGAGGAGGAAATAATTCCAAAGAAGAAACAAGCAAAAAGGGGGAAGGCACAGAAGTTGGTGAAGGCAAAGGCTTAAAAGGGGGAGCAAAAGTTGGTGGTGTATGATCAAGGACAGAGCATAGGTAGGGGAAAAAAGAAAATGAAAACTGAAATAGTTGAAGCAATGGAAACTGAGGAAGTTGAGGAAATACAGGAAGAAGAATTTGAGGAAGAGAAAGCATCAAAAAGAGGAGGACATGTCAAGTTCATGCAATGGATAGAAAAAATGACATATGAGGAAAAACAACAAGTTGTTGATATAGGGTTAGGATCACTTCTTGACATCAGTTTACCTCAACTTGATCAAAGATTCTGTAATTGGATTTTGGGAAGTTTTGAAGAGAGTAGCCAAACTTTTGAATTGCCGAAGAATGAAAAAATAGAAATTGAGGTAGAGGATGTGAGGGTAGTTTATGGATTTCCCACAGGAGAAATTCTAATTGTTGAGGCAAAGTCTGATAAAGCTAGTGAGGAGTATGCAGAATTTCTGAAGAAGTGGAGAAAATCTTGGTCAGGAAAAACTCCATCAGTGAGTCAGGTATGATCAGTTTTAAATGTTCATTTATAATACATTAAATGATCAAATTTGTAAAAATTTTGTTCATTTTGTTTACAGATTGTGAATGGATACATACATGACAAATTCAAAAACAAAATACCAGGAAGTGAACATTTCATAACTAACTTTTTAGCAGTGGCGGTGAACTGCATGATGAAATGCAAATCAAACAATCAATGCCATTTCAAGTTTCTTTTTTCTATGATGGAGAAAGAAAAAATCAAGAATTTGAATTGGTGTCGGTATGTATTTGACTCACTTATTAGAAGTCATGTTGATTGGAGAAAGCAGCAAGGCAAGGGTATCTACAAAGGCCCTCTGCAATTTCTGATGGTAAATTATTAGATACAAAATGCTCATTCATATTTTGATAAATGCTCATTTATTATATTGTTAATGTTACTTGTTTTATTTGTTCCTATAGTTGTTTTACTTTGATAGGGTTCAGAGGTTGGACAAAAGGCCTCCAAAAACATTTCCTATTATTTTTGTATGGAAAAGAGACATGGATGTTGTAGGCGTCGTTCGAAGTGCGCCTACGTTAAAGCATGTGGTGAATATGCTGGCACTTATAGGAAGTGGGAATTGACATATACGATTAGGGACAAGGAAAGTAGGGAGCCGCCAACAAGTTTTTAAGGAACTTGTAAACCGTTCACGGATCATAAAAGGCGACCACGATAAAGAGACAACGATAGGCAACAACGATTGACCCGTGAAGGTTACACCCCATTCATAATCCATGAGATTACTAACTCCATATGGTTCGAAACCACTAAAGGAGGATCGGGGATGATGGTACGAAGTGAGTCATGGATTCACATTCGCCCGTATGGGCCTCTACTCGATTCTTATAGTGAAAAGTGATTCCTGCGATCTCAAAGGCATGCAAATAAAGATTCAATTTACTCCAAACTATTATTAAGCTAAATTGGTTGAATATTAATGCAACATATAATTCTAAAATATTTGTGATCACTTGAATTAAATAACAAGGTTAAAAAGGAACCTAAACCGGTTGTCCAAATTATCTTATTAGGCGTGATTTTCAATTACATATTCCCTTTAAACATGCAATATGGTGATCATAAAAAAAATATAATAAACATTAATATTGGAAGCAATTTAGCCATAATTCCAACAATATAAAATCGTTAGAAAAATAATAGAAATAAAAGGAATATAATTCTTACTTTGATTCTGTTTGTTTGCAACTACAAAATAATAAACGAGTTAGTAACTTCAAGGAAATAATAAAACAAAAATTAAATTAAATTAAATGAATTAGAGTTGATTTGGGGCCAAACCCTCAAACAGTTCTACCTTTCACGCCTTGGCTTAAGGACAGAACCACGAGTAAAGTATGGACTTCTTGGAGTACTTGAAGAAGGAATTTTGAAATAGAAGGGTAGGCTAGTGTTTAGGCTAGAGCATAGAAGAGAGAAAAATAGAGAATTAATTGATGCCCCGTACATCAGAAATGAGGGGGTATTTACAGAGAAAATGTGCCGAGGGAGCACACGGAACCCTAAAATGATAAAAACCCTAAAAAAGTATCCCGCGACACGGCAAACTATACCGTGACACGGGAAGTCCCACCGTCAGTCGGGAAACGTTCCCGTGACACGGTGCATTTTTAGTGTGACGCGGGAAATTTTCAGTAAGCGGGGAAGAAAATGCGTTAAGGGTTTACGCGGAAAAGACACGGAATTTCCCGTGTCACGGGAAATCCCACCGTCAGAAGGGAAGGATTCCCGTGACACGGTGGGTACCTGCCGTGGCGCGGGAATTCCTAACCCGCTTTTCTGTCTAAATACATTTTTAACCCTAATTTCATTCAGCATTTTAAGTGCCGATTGACAATTTCAGGCCTTTTCTGATTTATTATCATTTGGGCTAAAATAAAAAAAATAATTAAATAAAATAAATAAAAGGTTTGGGCCAAAAATAAATAATAAATTAAAAAGGTTTAGGCTAAAATTAAATAATAAATTTAAAAGGTTTGGGCTAAAATTAAATAATAAATTTGGGCTGAAATTAAAACTATGCTTTTACCAAACATCAAGACTAATCCATGGACTGTTCAAAAATATGAATTTAATCAAATACGATATTTTAAGCACTCTCGGGATTAAATACTGAACCCGACCAATAGTGGCGGTGAAAGGTTGTTCATCATCGGGTTTGGTTTTGGGGAGACATTTTTAGGTGTCTACAGCTGTGGAAAGGATGAAGATTGAGATTGATTTGGGATTTGGGAGAGGAAAAATTCTACCAAGGATTGCTGCAAAAGTTGAAGAAAGTTCTCAGGTTATAAAATAATCAAAATTGTTAACATAAATGTTCATTTGTATGATATTAAATGTTCACACGCATAATTCTGAATATTTATTCTTATAATCTAGGTTTTCATGGATGATTTTGTAACCCTGGTGAAGACAACTTGTTCAAACCTGTCAATGCTTTCTACAAAATTGGCGAAGGCAAAGGACATCTTTCCTGGAAATGACTTGGTGAAAAAAGTTGATGAAGTGTTAGGAAAAGTGGCAAGTAGGGAACCGTCTATTCTAAGCCAAGATGAAGAATTCTTTAGCAGTGATGATTTCCTGAATGCACTTGATCAGGCTGAGAAGGAACTGATGCAAGCATCTGAGAGGCAAATAACTGAAAAGCAAATTTCTTTGAAGAAAATGACCAAAAAGGGAAAGGAAAAGGAAGAAGAATATGACATCAGAAAAGCTTTTAGCTTGGGGTTGACTCCACCTTCTCCAGCCATTGGTAAATTCTAACTCACAGACACTATTTTGATTTTTATATAGAATTTTTTTTAATTTGTGGTCTAAATTGTTTTAATTTGTTAATTTTTAAAAACAGGAACAGGACCCAACACTTCAACACTTGATAATACAATTGAACCACCAACAACTGCAACAAAGGGTAATGTTCATTTATATAATAAATAATGTACATAAATGAAAATTGAATATTTTCTAATTATTATGTATAAATACTATTAACTTTATGTTTATCCATAATGATGATTTATAAAACAGCTGAAGAAACGGATATGGGTAAAACTTCAGCAGCTTCAGAACAAGATATTGAAGGATTGCCTAGAAATGGTAAAATGTTCAATTATAAGGAGTAAAATATTCATTTACAAAGAAATAATATTCACTTTTAATATTATTTCTTCTTAGATGCAGGATCTGGATCAAAAGTTGATGCTAACACTAGGTCAGATATTGGTGGAAAAAGTGATGATCCAATCGTAGAAGCAGATCAAGAAAAGGAAGATGTTTTTGGAAAAACAAAGAATGATGACAAAGTAGAGGGGTAAAAACTTGAAGACATGTCTTACTATTAGGGTTATGTAATTAGTAAGGATAAATTATCTAGATGGAACAATTTAACTTATGTAACTATTGTGTTGTAACTTCAAAATGGTGTTTCAAAAACTATTGTATGTGTGTACAACTTTTTGTTGAATATGTATTATGAATGTGTGGTTTATGTTATATAAATATGTTTGATTTTATGAATTGAAAACGCACATAATGTATTATGTGACTTATCATTTTATTTATATGTACTGACACTGTTTGACATTTCAGTGAACCCAAGGAGACTGATACAACATCCTCAAAAGTCACAAAAAGGTACATACATAAAACTAATGTTCAAAATAATTAATGAACATTTTCAGATAACTAAATGTTCATTTTTCTTATTTAATATGTCCAGGAATAATGAAAAGAAAAAGTCAATTGCAGAAAAGCAAAAAGTTGAAAGGTACAATTTTATATTTTTTTTATATACATATAAATGTCCATTTATATAAGAAATAATGTTCTTAATAACACTACTTAATTTAATGTACAACAAGACCAAAACGTGAAAAGCAAACAATTCCTCTTGCTTTTCGATCTCCTTACATGATCAAATACAAGGATCTGTTCAAAGATGAGAAAACGATGAACCAAGTTGCAGTAGAATTTGCACTAAGTTGAAAAGATGAAAGGTATTTACTCTTACTAATTTTATATAAGGTTAAATATGTTCTTTGAAAATATGTTCATCTTTATATTACTAAATGTTCATATTGCAGTGCACTTTTATATTATGATGGGTTGAATCACATCAATAGACAAGAAATGAAAACACTTGGACATGATGTTGAAGTGACAAATTGTGTGATAGATACATGGGCAAGGTTTCTTAATCATAAAAGGCCAAGAAACAAGATTTACTTCTCAACAATGCTTCATGTGAGTTTTACTTCTTTTTTAAAGTATAGGTATTGTTTTATATGATTTATAATTGCTAAAAATTCATTAATTTATATGTTTATGTCTATTTTAACAGCACATTATGTGCACAAATAGAGTTTGTCAAGCAGGCTCACCCATGGAGAAAAGAATTGAATCCTTCATTGAAAGAATGAACAACGAGCTGAAGGGGAATAAAATTGATAATTGTTGGATACAAACAGGTATTGCCATTATAATTATATACATATGTTCAACAATATTTAGTAAAATGTTCAATAATATTTTATCATTTGTTCAGGTCTTCTTCCCAGTATCAACTTCTCAACATTTTTTTTCTGTTGTGCGTCAATCATATAGAAGACAAAATTCATATATTAGACAACAGAAAACTGCCATAACATGTCTCAGTACAAGCAAAATATGAAGAACAACCAAAATTGATGGTGAGATAATATGTTCATTTATACTAAGATAAATGATCAATTATTTGTTATTAAATGTTCATGACTTCATAACAAAACCAACAATTCAACAATTTTTTCTGTTGATATTATCAGTTAAAAGGATTGGCAGAATACATGAAACACCTTGGATATGAAGATGCAAATAGAATTGAATACTACACAATTGTTTTGGAAAAGATGAAATGGCGCAGCAACGAGGATCATACAAACTGTGGAGTTTACATTATGAAGCATATGGAAACCTTCACTGCTGATCCTAATGAGAGTTGGATTTGTGATTTAAAACCAAACACTGTAAGTATGATAAATGTTCAATAATATAATATATAATGTTCATTTATAAAACAATGTTTAAAAATTAAAATTTAATAATTCATTTTCTTCAACAGGTGAACCAAATTAGGAAGCTAAGGATCCAATACACAGCAGAATTGATGTTGTTTAAGAAAACTCTGAATCAAGAATAAATAGAAGGAAAGCAAGAAAGTTTGCAATGTAGTAGTATCATATGTTCATTTACAATTATGTATATATGGACTTATAGATGTTTTTTTTATTCTTATTAAGAAATAGACATATGAATTTTATTTGTTAAAAATTTATTGTTTATGTTTCATTTAAATAGACATGAATTTTATTTGTTAAACATTTACTTTTGTTCACATACAAATGACCATATAAACATTATAAATGTTGAAATTTAAAAACATATAAATTCCAATATAAAGTTTAACATTACAAAATATTAAGTCAAATAGGCAGAAAATTTTTATGTCTTTAAAATAATAAAAAAAAATCAACATTAAAAAATAATACTTAAACTACCATTACAAAAAAGAAGTTAAAACCACAGTTATAAATATCTAATATACTAAACTATTTATCTTTATTAGCCAAACATTTAACTACAGTTGCATCAAAAAAGGCTAACAATCTGTCATACTTAGTAGAAATTTTTCCAGAACTTAATTGAACTTTTCTTGATTGAACATTTGGAACACGAGCACCTTGATCATTTCTTTGACCAGTTGGAGGAACAACTTGAACACTTGGAACACTAAAACCTTGATCATTTGTTGAATGAACATTTCTTGAATTGGATTTGAACATTTCTGGATTGAATTATGAACAATTCTGGGGTGCAGTTTGAACAATCCTAGAAACCGTAGGTTGAACACCAGCAGGAGATTTTGTTGACTCACTAGGTTGAACACGAGCACCTTGATCATTTATTTAAACTGTGGGAGGAATAACTTGAACATTCTGAACACGAAATCCTTGATCATTTTTTTAAACTGTAGGAGAAATAACTTGAACATTTGTTGATTGAACATTTATAGAGTTGGATATGATCATTTCTGGATTGGTGTTTGACAGGGTAAAGTCGTATCCCCAAATCAAAAGTAATTCCTAAATCCTCTAACTAATGTAGATAGGGAAGTAGGGTCGAATCCACAGAGAAACGGATCTTTCTATTCCTAATTAACTAATATAATCTTGATTATGAAGTAACCAATATTTATAATTGAATAATAAACTAAACTACGGAGATCAAGAATAAGAAGAAAATAATATATAAAAGGATCTAGGGCATAGGTTCACCAATAAATAATATTCCAGGGTAGAATATAATAATCATTCATCAATGCATATATTAATCAGATTATAAAGGAATTTCGCTACGTATTATAATCACACAATTAATTTACCGGTATTAAATCTCATCTTTCGAATCTCGACCTAACCATTTATAAATTAACCTGCCTATTGAAACTAGACCTACACATCAATTCTCATCTGTCGAATCTCGAATCAATATTGTCAAACTCATGCATAAAAGATCAGGCCTAATCTAGTCACAGAGCATTAAATCAATCAATAGGAAATTAATATAGCATTGATAATTAACAACAATAAATTACCCCTTTATATTATTTATGGATCCCCATAAACCCTAGAAATAGAACTACTCACGCATTATAGGAACTAAACAAATCAAAGCAATAAAACAAGACATAATTAAAGGAATAAAATAAACTACTAAGATTAAGAGAAGAGAAATAATTACCAAACAAAGCTTGAATTAAGAGTAGATTAAGAACAAAGGTTTAAGAGAAAGAAAATCTAAGAAAACAATTAAGAGAGTAAAGAAAGAGTAAAAGAGAGAGAGATAGAGAGATCCTAAAATCGTATTACGGAGGAGTATTTATACTCCGTACAAATCCTAAACTAAAACAAACTAAAACGACGCTAATCGTCTCCTAACAATTATACACGCCCGTCGGGCGAGGCACCGCCCGATTGGGCGCGCCTTTTTGCTCTTCAGGTTGAATCTTGCGCCCGGCCAGGCGCGTCACCGGGCGTCGACCTTAGCTTCTCCCGCTCGGCCGGGCGCGCCTTCAGGCGCCAGCCTTTTTGGCCGGGCAGCTCTCTTGGGCCACTAATTGAACTACGATTGGGCTCCAATTCTTCGGGCCAATCTGGGTTTCCTCTTCCGGTCTTTAATGCTTGGTCCAAATGCCTCGGTATCACCTATACCGAGCCCTTAATCACCGATTCGATGGCTCTAACCGGTCCTGGGCTATAAAGTCTGGTCGTGTTTCTCCAATGCTCGTGATTGCTCCAAAATATCTTGGGAAAATACTCCAAAAGAATAAATCCCTGCAAAAGTCAACCAAATCTACGAAAACACTAGAAAACACCAATTAGTAATAAAAGTGACTCTAAAGAGCCAAAAACACTACTAATTATGACCAAGGAACGGGGGTAAAATACTATATAAAATAGACACATCAAACTCCCCCAAGCCAAACCTTTGCTTTTCCCTAAGCAAAGATCTCATCGAATCAATAAATATGCTTCACCCCAAAAACTAAAAATCAAGCACAAACGATTCAAGGTAAATCAAATAAACATGCTTCAAAATCAACCAATCAAATCCATCTAATTACCAATCTTCCCTAACAATTGTCAAATAGAGCAAACCACAAGAGCATATAGAATTCAAGACTAGTGCTCACGCATTCAACTCTCATTTTTGTGGCGAGTAAAAGATGTACTCGATCGCTCTCCATCCAACCCCTTTATGGGAACAATGCCCTCCCAACTCGTACTCTCGTGTGTATAAAACAATGAACGCTCAACCTACTAGTCGACTCGAAATATGTCAAATCATAATTTGCATTGATAAACAACACTTTCACATTCATACAATTCTATGCACAAAGGTCGGAAGGTCTTTAAAGCTTGTAATGTAAGGCTAGGGAAAAGGGTAGGAATAATTTGGGAACAAGTGAGAGAAAAGCTATGCTGAAGGGAGCAAATCCTAATAAAACCCATGATCAAAATAAATAATGATCAACATCTCCTACATAACCAACTCTAATATCAACCAAATATACTCCAATCATAATAAATAATCCCAACACTTACAATTTCACTCATAAAAATATAATAATGAAGAACTGGAGTGAATAAACAAACTTTATTTCCAAACTTGAATTTTTCATTGAAGTTCTTATTTTTTTTTCTTTTGAATCAACCTCCAACTAGAACAATTGAACACTTTTATTGTTTTTTTGAGTTTTCTATTGAAGTTCACTTATTTTTTTTCACATTTTTCTCTTGAACTTCTCTCTTTTTTTCATAGCATTATGCTTTATTTTTTCAAGAAAATATAACTCTCAAACTCATAAAAAATAAACATGATCAAGCAAAACTACTTCTCAAAACCCACCCAAATTGTGTAAATAATAAGCACACTACAAACTCCCTCACCTCACTCACTAATAGCTCCCCCAATCCAAGCTTGGGACTAGTAACCAATGGGGCAAAATAGGCTTGTAATGTGGCTAATAAAACAACAAAAAGTCAAGGCAACAACATGGGTAGCAAGAAGGGAACAAATGTATCTACAATCATCTGGAGGCTACCTAAAAGAATAAACGTCTTCGTCCTCCTCAATGTGCATAATAATGAATCATATAAATATTACTAATAGTTGCAAACCAATACTCAAATTCATTGACATACCAGGAACTAACACACATTCCTAATCAAATCAACTAGTGAACCACTATATTCACAAGTAGTTGGACAAAATTGACGCATGTTAAGGTTCCAAGGCAACCGAACATCAAATCATGATCAACTAATACACAATGCTTATCATCATATACCAAAAATCAAAACAATTTTCTCAAGGGGCACAGGGAAACATGATTTACAATTCATTGGAACGTATTTTTGGATTTTTTAATTTTTCAATTTTTTTTTGTATTTTTCATATATAAGAAAGCAATAAAACTAACCTAGAAAGCAATAAATCTAAACTAAGAAAACACACCAAAAATAAAAGAAAAGAGAAAAAGAAAGATACCAAATCCAAAATCTCCCCCAAGCCAGAATCAGACAATGTCATCATTAGCTCGGGAGCTAGTCCTGATCGTCCTCATCCATGTGGCCGAACCCTGCACCTCCACTGCCACCTGCACCACCTGCACTAGAAGAGCTACCACTAAAATAATCAGCATGAAAACTCCCCCCCCCCCCGCCGGTCCCTCGAAAGGAATGTCCTGACCGTACCCATGGAAGGAAGAATAGTCAGTGTATATACCATGGTCAGTGGGATCCCTATCGTATGCCTGGGGTGGAGGCTGAAACCAGTCAGGGTAAATAGCGTCGTCGGGAATGTTGCCCCGACGAGCATAATCATCGTACATAGGGTAGAGAGCTCTACCCTGGTTCCTCTCTAGGTACCCTAACCTCTGGTCTATGGAGCCTACCATCCTCCGAAGGTTAGTATGGGAATGCTTGATACGTCCTAAGGCCTGACCTATACTCTGAAGGTCCCAAACTGGGTCAGATTCAACATGAGGGACGGAGTGAGACATGCGAGGTGGAGAAAATGTCAACTCGGGCTGAGGCTGAGGCTGGGGTGGTGGAAATGGTTGTGGTGGTGCTTCCCCCCCTAGCGTTAGCAACTACAACATCATATGTGTAAGATGGTTGCTAACATGGTAAAGTCGTATCCCCTAATCAAAAATAATTCTTAAGTCCTCTAACTAAAGCAGATAGGGAAGTAGGGTCGATCTCCACAGGGAAACAAGTCTTTTTACTCCTCATTAATTATTATAATCTAAATTAGCTAAGTAACCAAAATTTATATTTGAATAAGAAACTAAACTACTAAGATTGAGAATAGGGAGAAAACAATATATAAAAGGATCTAGGGCATAGGTTCACCTAGAGCTGTCAATTCGGGTAAATGGGTCGGGTTTGAGTTGGGTTAGTGTGGGTCGGGTCATCTCGGGTCGGGTCAGTACGGGTTAATGTCGGGACCTATGCGGGTCGGGTTCGGGTTGGGTCATGCTTGAGTCGGGTCACGTCGAGTCATACATCTTATCGGGTTTGGGTCGGGTTTAGGTCGGGTCAATAAAAGGTCGGTTTACATTCGGGTCGGGTGTAAAACATGTCGGGTTACATTCGGGTTTTTACGGGTTTAAACGAGTTAGGGTCCTGTTCGGGTTCGAGTCGGGTTCGGTTCAAGTCAATTATTTGCGGGTTATAATCAGGTCGGGTCATTATCGGGTTCGAGTCGGGTTCGGTTCAAGTCAGTAATTTGCGAGTTATAATTACGTCGGGTTATTTCCTAGTCGGGTCATTCTCGGGTTCGAGTTGGGTTCGGTTCAAGTCAATAAAATTTTTAAAATTTTTTTTTAAAGCTCCAAATCAAATTTCGTAATTTAAAACATTTAAAAAAATATTAAAGTAAACAAGTGAATACTAAAATTTGAAAAAAAACGGATCAATAAAAGGATTATAAGTAGTTATATGGAAGTTTATTTTGAAGATAAATATAGAAAAAAAAAATCATTTGGCTGATTTAATTAGACAAAATCACTATCATCGATTCACCTCACTCACCTCATATAGCCTCAAATACGTTTAAATTCGGGTTAGTAATTGGTCGAGTTTAAATTCGGGTCGGGGCAATAACAAGTCGGGTTGAATATGGGTCGGATCAATAACAAGTCGGGTTGATTTCGGGTCGGGTTTGTAACAGGTCGGGTTTAAATTCGAGTCGGGTTAGAAACGGGTCGGGTTAGTAACAGGTCGGGTTGAATTTGGGTTTTGACGGGTTAAATCGGGTTTGGGTCATTCTCGGGTTCGAGTCGAGTTTGGTTAAGGTCAATAATTTACGGGTCTCATTCGGGTCGGGTCCTCTCTAGGTCGGGTTATGGTTGGGTTCGGGTCTCAAATACTCGGGTCAACTCGGGTCTAGGGTTAGTTTCAGGTCGGGTTCGGGTCACCATTTTTTTCGGGTTCAGACGGGTTAGGGTTAGGGTCGGGTTAGGGTCTGTATTTCGGGTCGGGTCAGCTTTTGACAGCTTTAGGTTCACCAATAAATAATACTCCAGGGTAAAACATGGTAATCAATCATTGACATTGCATAAATAACATGATTAACAGGCTCTCGCAATTTATTAATCAACATAGATCTAACAGGCTCTCGCAATTTACTAGATCTAAGTTCCTATTGAAAATAGCCTTTAATATCAAATTAACATCTGCTCGATTCATCAATTCAATATTGCTATACTTTTACAAGCCGCAATTGTAAAACGTTAAAACAATTCAATAAGAAATTATCATGCAATACCAATAATCAATAATAGTCAATCATCAATGCATCAATTAACCAGATTGTAAAGGGCTTTCGCTACGTATTACAATCACACAATAAATTTACCGGTATTAAATCTCATATCTCGAATCTCGACTTAACCATTTATAAATTAATCTGCCTATTGAAACTAGACCTAAACATTAATTCTCATTTCTCGAATCTCGAATCAATGTTGTCAAACTCATGCATAAAAGATAGGCCTAATCTAGTCACAGAGCATTAAATCAATCAATAGGAAATTAATCTAGCATTGATAATTAACAATAATAAATTACACCTTCATATTATTTATGGATCCCCACAAACCCTAGAAATAAAACTACTCACACATAATTAAATCTAAACAAATCAAAGTAATAAAGCAAGACATGATAAAAAGAATAAAGTAAATAACTAAGATTAAGAGAAGAGAAATCGTTACCAAAATAAATCTGGAATTTAGAGTAGAATTAAGAACAAAGGTTTAAGAGAAAAGAAATCTAAGAGAATAATTAAGAGAGTAAAGAAAGAGTAAAAAGGAGAAGAAGAGGATACTAAAATCGTATTATGGAGGAGTATTTATACTCCGTACAAAAATCCTAAACTAAAACAAATTAAAACGACGTTAAGCGTCCACTAATAAATACACGCGCCCGATCGGGCGCGCCTTTTTTTGCTCATTACTACTAATCTCGCGCCCGGTCGGGCGCGTCACCGGGCGCCAACCTTAACTTCTCTCGCCCGGCCGGGCGCGCCTCCGGGCGCCAGCCTCTTTGGTCGGGCGGCTCATTTGGGCCACTATTTGGACTTCGATTGGGCTCCAACTCTTCGGGGCCAATCTGGATTTCCTCTTCCGGTCTTGAATACTTGGTCCAAATGCCCCGGTATCACCTATACCGAGCCCTTAATCACCGGTTCGATGGCTCTAACTGGCCCTAGGCTATGGAATCTGGTCGTGTTTCTCCAATGCTCGTGATTGCTCCAAAATATCTCGGGAAACTACTCCAAAAGCATAAATCCCTGCAAAAGTCAACCAAATCTACGAAAACACTAGAAAACACCAATTAGTAATAAAAGTGGCTCTAAAGAGCCAAAAACACTACTAATTATGACCAAGGGACGGGGATAAAATACTATATAAAATAGACACATCAAACTCCCCCAAGCCAAACCTTTGCTTGTCCCTAAGCAAACATCTCATCAATGAATCAATAAATATACTTCACCCCAAAAAGTAAAAATCAAGCACAAACGATTCAGGGTAAATCAAATAAACATGCTTCAAAGTCAACCAATCAAATCCATCTAATTACCAATCTTCCCTAACAATTGTCAAATAGAGCAAACCACAAGAGCATATAAAATTCAAGACTAGTGCTCACAAACTCGATTCTCATTTTTGTGGCGAGTAAAAGATGTACTCAATCGCTCTCCATCCAACCCCTTTATGTGAACAATTCCCTCCTAACTCACACTCTCGTGTGTATAAAACAATGAACGCTCAATCTTACTAGTCGACTCGAAATATGCCAAATCATAACTTGCATTGATAAACAACACTTTCACATTCATACAATTCTATGCACAAAGGTCGGAAGGTCTTTAAAGCTTGTAATGTAAGGCTAGGGTAAAGGGCAGGATAAATTTGGGAATAAGTGAGAGAAAAGCTATGCTTAAAGGAGCCATATCCTAATAAAACCCATGATCAAAATAAACAGTGATCATACATCTCCTACATAACCAACTCCAACAAAAACCAAATATACTCCAATCATAATAAATAATCCCAACTCTTACAATTTCACTCATAAGATATAATAATGTAGAAGTAGAGTGAATAAACAAACTTAATTTTCCAAACTTGAATTTTTCATTGAAGCTCTATTATTTTTCTTTTAATCAACCTCCAACTAGAACATTTGAACATTTTTTTTTCTTTTGAAGTTCACTTATTTTTTTACATTTTTTTTTTGAACTTATTTTTTTTTCATAATATCATGCTTAATTTTTCAAGAAAATATAACTAATTTTTCAAGAAAATATAACTCTCAAACTCATCAAAAATAAACATGAATAACAACAAAATAACTTCTCAAAACACACTCAAATTGTGCAAATAATAAGCACACTACAAACTCCCTCACCTCACTCACTAATAGCTCCCCCAAGCCAAGCTTGGGACTAGTAACCAATGGGGCAAAATAAGCTTGTAATGTGGCTAATAAACAACAAAAAGTCAAGGCAACAACATGGGTAGCAAGAAGGGAACAAATGTATCTACAATTTCTGGAGGCTACCTAAAAGAACAAATGCCTTCGTCCTCCACAATGTGCATAATAATGAATCATATAAATATTACTAATAGTTGCAAACCAATACTCAAAATCATTGACATACCAGGAATTATGGAACTATCACACATTCCTTACCAAATCAACTAGTCAAGCACTATATTCACAAGTAGTTAGACAAAATTGACGCATATAAAGGTTTCAAGGCAATCAAACATCAAATCATGATCAACTAATCCACAATGCCTATCATCAAATACCAAGAATCAAAACAATTTTCTCAAGTAAGGGGCTTAGGGAAGCATAATTTATAATTCATTGGAACGTATTTTTGAATTTTTTTATTTTTCAATTTTTTTTTGTATTTTTATATATAAAAGAAAGCAATGAAACTAACCTATAAGGAAAGAAATCTAACCTAAGAAAACACACCAAAAATAAAAGAAAAGAGAAAAAGAAATATACCAAACCAAAATCTCCCCTAAGCCAGAATCAGACAATGTCCTCATTGGCTCGGGAACTAGCCCAACATAGCTAGTCCTGATCATCCTCATCCATCGAGCCGAAACCCGCACCTCCACTGCCACCTGCACCACCTGCACCAGAAGAGCTACCACCAAAATAATCAGCGTGAAAACTCCCTCCCCCCGCCGGTCCCCCGAAAGGAATGTCCTGGCCGTACCCGAAGAAAGAAGAATAGTCAGTGTAAATACCACAGGCAGTGGGATCCTTATCGTATCCCTGGGGTGGAGGCTGAAACCAGTCAGGGTGAATAGCGTCGTCGGGAATGTTGCCCCGACGAGCATAATCATCGTACATAGGGTAGAAGGCTCTACCCTGGTTCCTCTCTGGGTACCCTAACCTCTGGTCTAGGGAGCCTACCATCCTCCTGAGGTTAGTATGGGAATGCTCAATACGTCCTAGGGCCTGACCTATACTCTGAAGATCCCAAAATGGGTCAGAGTCAACATGAGGGACAGAGTGGGACATACGAGGTGGAGAAAAAGCCACCTCGGGCTGAGGCTGGGGTGGTGGAACTGGTGGTGGTGGTGCCTGCCCCCTAGCGTTGGCAACTAAAACATCATAAGTGTAAGAAGGTTGCCCTGGGGGAAAGGCGGTCAAGTCAGGACTGGGTAGGGGAAAAATGGGCAAAGGTTGCTTGCTCCCCGTCCGAATACACCAAAAGGGTGTCTGCTCGCTATCCGATCTAACCCACCCCACATCCTCAAAATACCAAGCAGTCATCTAGGTATCTGGTCCACAGTTAGTCAGCTGGTGGGGTCCGTCTACTACAAAACCGGCTTTTTCACTGCTATTCGAGTGATAAGGCCACCTAAACGGATAGGGGTCTTGGAAGTGGTGCTGGCTGTGGCATGCCTACTCAAATGGTGAACTATAAACCTACCTATGTTCAATTTCCCGTACCCGTACACATAGTGTCCTATGACAGCTAGTTCGTTAGATTGAGCGTTATAGGGCTCGGTCCTACCTAAAAAACACAAACCCGCAAATCTTTGCCAGATTTTTGGGACAGGGTGGTGAATAGGTTTGGTACTAGCATGTTGGGGGTCGGGGGTAGGCAAACCAGTCAAAGCATAATATAAGTCACCCATTTTATAGTCCGCATGCCACTGGTGAGATAATTCAGAATTTAATTCAAAAATTTTACAAAATTCTACAAAAGTTAAACTAATATTTCTATTGTTTAACCTGAAAAATAAATTTGGCCCATTTCTACTACTAACAACATGGAAAGTGGACAGGAATTCACAAGTAAGTTCTCGGTATGTAGGATAATGCATATCAACAAATTTTCGCATGCCAATGTCATTCAAAAATCGTTTTACAAAATCATACAAACCAAATGATTCTAGGGTAAGGCGGTGTAACCACCGAGAAGGAATTACCTCACGACCAATTAAGTGCTCTAGCCGTTCCTTTTGCTCTCGGCTCACAATCCTGATCGTCGGCCAGTACGGGAGTTGCAAGTCCGGGTCGTATTCCCCCCTCGAACTGGAGCTCCTACCGAATATGGACCTAGCCCTCTTTGAAGCCATGTTATGAAATGGGTTTGAAAATTTATTGAATTAAAACTGAAGAATTTTTATATGAAGGTGTAGAGGATGAAGAGAGGATCACAAATATGTAAAGAGTTTTGAATTTGGGTAAGGAATGGAGGACAAATCTTAGAGAGAAAGTAGAGAAAATTTGAGTTTTAGAGAGATAAAGTTATGGAGGTAAGAAGAAATGAAGGAAGAAAGAAGAAAAGAAAGAAGAAGAAGGGGGCGTACGCCGCTCGCGCTCGGTCGGGCGGTGGGTCGCCCGGTCGGGCGATCTGGGGTTATTTTGCATACTGATTCTCGCGCCCGGTCGGGCGGCCTTCGCCCGGTCGGGCGATCTAATTTACCCAAATTCCGTATCCTTTCTCTCGCGCCCAGTCGGGAAAGCTTCGCCCGATCGGGCGGTCTGTAGCTCTAAAATTACGCCCTTCTCGCGCCCGGTCGGGCGAGGCTTGCCCGATCGAGCGGACAATTAAGTTCGTAAACGAAAAGTTTCGCGCCCGATCGGGCGCCACTCGCCCCATCGGGCGAAATTACTCTATTTCTAGACCTTGCTCTCGCGCCCGGTCGGGCGGGCTTCGCCCGATCAGGCCCGAGGCTAAATCGTCCAATTATCATTCTTCTTCGTATCTCCAAAATTTGGCTAACTCTTTTCTTCAAACCTGTACAAATACTCATAAAACTCGTTAAATTCCCCCATCTCTCCTCTCAAAAGAAAAAACTAGTCTAAAAGCATTAAAAATACGGGTTGCCTCCCGCAAAGCGCTGGTTTATCTAGGTCCCACACGACCTTCTTACCAAGTACAATATCTAGGACCCTTGGCCTAACGCTTGATCGGGTGGTTTCTCACCGGTCTAGCGGTGTTCAGGCTGCGATGCGGCTTCCTAAAATACCATGTGGGACGCCAAATCACCTTATCTGGTGGATCCTCCTTGACTTGGAATGGTGGATCTTCAATGCTAGGCACTAAAGATCCTTCTTTGATCGAGGATTGCTTCAAATTTTCCTTGCATGCAACACTTGCAAGTCGATCTGACGGAACACTTACCGTAGGCTTGATTTCCACAACATGCTCGATGAGTTCCACCTGTTCATCCTCAAAACCAAGACCAACATTGTAGAGTGCTCTTTCTATTGCATCGACTTCCTTCTGCCATTTGTATATCTCATCTGAAAGGGATGCAACACAAGATACCGCCTCCAAGGGATCTTTTTCAAGAGCTTGGGGCTTGTTAGAATAATTTACAACCACATTAACAATGAAACATTTCTCCTCAGTCATGGAGCTTTTAGGGGCATTATTCATATTAAAAACAACTTTATCATCCCCTACTGATAATGTTAACTTACCACTTCTTACATCTATGACTGCTCCTACAGTGTTAAGGAATGGTCTACCCAAAATAATTGGGGTTTGCATATCCTCAGCCATATCAAGAACAACAAAATCTACAGGTATATAAAATTTACCTACTCTAACGGGGACATCCTCTAAAACACCTAAGGGGTATTTGAAAGAACAGTCGGCCATTTGTAGAGTTATATTGTTAGCTTTTAATTTACCCATATTCAACTTAGAACACACAGATAATGGTATGACGCTAACACTATCACCCAAATAACATAATGCATTATCAATCAAGAGATTTCCAATATGACAAGGAATAGAAAAACTACCCGGGTCTTTTAATTTAGGTGGAGACTTATTTTGAAGTATGGCACTACACTCTGCATTGAAACCTACTGTCTCTACCTCACTAATAGACCTTTTTCTCGTCAATATTTCTTTCATAAATTTTTCATACGAGGGGATTTGTGTGATCAATTCAGTAAAGGGAACTGTTACCTTCAAATCTTTTACCACCTCCAAGAACTTACCAAACTGCTTATCCAAGTTTGTCTTCAATTGACGATTGGGGAATGGAAGTTTGATAATTGGCTTTGGTGCATTATAACTCTTGTCTGGAGTAGCCACCTTCTCTGGAGTCGTACCCTGCAATGTAGAATTAGATATGTTAGTATTATCTTTTAGCCCTGTAGGGCTATCAACTACATCGTTTGGTTTAACGAAATCAAGATTAGCTTTATTTAATAAAACAGGTTCATCAACTTTGGGCATAGAGGGCCCTTCATAGTTTGAATCACTCCTTAGAGTAATTGCAAATGCTTGATCCGTAGGTCGGGTTGGCTGCGCCGGTAGAGCTCCCTGTTGGCGGGCCTGTAGAGTAGCAGAGAGTTGCGCAATTTGATTATCTACATTTTTATTATGCGCTAGAATTTGATCAATCGTCGCATCTCTACTCTCCATGTGCTTTTTCAAATTAACCAACATTGCTCTAATTTCCGCCAGAGAAGGGTCAGAAGATGAGGAGGGTTGTTGTGGTTGGTTCTTCTGGCTAGCATTGGGATGATAATATTTCTGCTGTTGTTGTTGTTGTGGCGCCTGTGGTTCTATTGGTGGTGGATTTTGAACATTAGTGCTCCGGTAGGAAAGGTACGGATGATTCCGGTACCCAGGATTGTAAGTGTTGGAGTATGGGTTATTCTGCCTATAAGCTTGGAAGGCATTAACTTGCTCCACGGAACTCCTGCAATCTTGCTCCCAATGACCTACAATACCACAATTTTCACAGAAAGCCTCATTAGAATTATTATTAATCGCATAAACATTGGCTACATTAGCAGTGCTCAGATTATCTAATTTTTTGGAAAATAGAGGTTAGTTGAGCTTGCAAAAAGGATACAGAGTCGACACTATGCTTCCCCTTGTTAGCAAACCCTCTAGGATTCCCATATTGGGAATTGTGTATCGCCATGTCTTCAATAACCTGACCTGCATCTTCAACATCAAGATTTATAAATGTCCCACTAGTTGCAGAGTCTAAAATTATTCGAGAAGAATTTCTAAGGCCATTATAAAAGGCTTGGATTCACTGCCATTGTGCTAAATTATAGTGAGGGCAATCTCTTTGTAAATCTTTGAACCTCTCCCAAGCCTCATATAAAGATTCATCGGCTTCTTGGGCAAAATATGGATCGCACTCCGTAGTACGGCCGTTCTCTCTACAGGTTAATACTTGTTATAGAAACTCAAAACAAGATTTTCCCAGTCAGTTATACCAAGTGTAGTTCTATTCAAGCCATTAAACCACAATTTAGCTTTTCCAGTTAAAGAGAAGGGAAAGAGAATATCTCTGATTTGGTCTTGAGTGACCCCGGCTTGCCTGATCTTGTTAAAATATTGACAATAGTCGGCAATGTGAAGATTCGGGTCTTCACCCTTGGCTCCACTGAATTGCTTCCTCTCTATCATCGTTATAAATTGAGGATTGATTTCAAATTGAACCCCATCAAGAGCCGGAGTAGGGGTGAGATGTGGAAAATCCGTAAGCTTTGGTTGTGAATAATCACTAAGCTTCTTTGGAGCCGTCATTCCTGATTCTGCGTCTGATGATACCTCTGAATCGCTAGAACCAGTTGGAGGATCTCGGTGATTATTGTTATTATCACCAGAATCCGCCAGGATTTGCTTGTAGAAATTTTTCGTCTACGGAAGGAATGTTCGATCTCAGGATCGAATGGGATGTACCCTGATCTAGAACACCTGGGCATAAACAAAAACTAGAAGCAAATGTGAGATTTGTCTCAGAGAACTAACGCTCTCTGAGACAAAATGGAAATAATTTAGACTATAAAAACAATCAGAAATAAAAATAAAACCGTTTCCCCGGCAACAGCGCCAAATTTTGACAGGTAAAGTCGTATCCCCTAATCAAAAATAATTCCTAAGTCCTCTAACTAAAGCAGATAGGGAAGTAGGGTCGACCTCAACAGGGAAACAAGTCTTTTTACTCCTAATTAATTATTATAATCTAAATTAGCTAAGTAACCAAAATTTATATTCGAATAAGAAACTAAACTACTAAGATTGAGAATAGGGAGAAAACAATATATAAAAGGATCTAGGGCATAGGTTCACCAATAAATAATACTCAAGAGTAAAACATAGTAATCAATCATTGAAATTGCATAAATAACATGATTAACAGGCTCTCGCAATTTATTAATCAACATAGATCTAACAGGCTCTCGCAATTTACTAGATCTAAGTTCCTATTGAAAATAGCCTTTAATATCAAATTAACATCTGCTCGATTCATCAATTCAATATTGCTATACTTTTACAAGCCGCAATTGTAAAACGTTAAAAAAATTCAATAAGAAATTATCATGCAATACCAATAATCAATAATAGTCAATCATCAATGCATCAATTAACCAGATTATAAAAGGCTTTCGCTACGTATTACAATCACACAATTAATTTACCGGTATTAAATCTCATCTCTCGAATCTCGACTTTACCATTTATAAATTAATCTGCCTATTGAAACTAGACCTAAACATTAATTCTCATCTGTCGAATCTTGAATCAATGTTGTCAAACTCATGCATAAAATATAGGCCTAATCTAGTCACAGAACATTAAATAAATCAATAGGAAATTAATCTAGCATTGATAATTAACAACAATAAATTATCCCTTCATATTATTTATGGATCCCCACAAACCCTAGAAATAAAACTACTCACACATAGTTAAATCTAAACTAATCAAAGTAATAAAGCAAGACATGATAAAAAGAATAAAGTAAATAACTAAGATTAAGAGAAGAGAAATCGTTACCAAAATAAATCTGGAATTTAGAGTAGAATTAAGAACAAAGGTTTAAGAGAAAAGAAATCTAAGAGAATAATTAAGAGAGTAAAGAAAGAGTAAAAAGGAGAAGAAGAGGATACTAAAATCGTATTATGGAGGAGTATTTATACTCCGTACAAAAATCCTAAACTAAAACAAATTAAAACGACGTTAAGCGTCCACTAATAAATACACGCGCTCGATCGGGCGCGCCTTTTTTTGCTCATTACTACTAATCTCGCGCCCGGTCGGGCGCGTCACTGGGCGCTAACCTTAAATTCTCTCGCCCGGCCGGGCGCGCCTCCGGGCGCCAGTTTCTTTGGTCGGGCGGCTCATTTGGGCCACTATTTGGACTTCGATTGGGCTCCAACTCTTCGGGCCAATCTGGATTTCCTCTTCCGGTCTTGAATACTTGGTCCAAATGCCCCGATATCACCTATACCGAGCCCTTAATCACCGGTTTGATGGCTCTAACCGGCCCTAGGCTATGGAATCTGGTCGTGTTTCTCCAATGCTCGTGATTGCTCCAAAATATCTCGGGAAAATACTCCAAAAGAATAAATCCCTGCAAAAGTCAACCAAATCTACGAAAACACTAGAAAACACCAATTAGTAATAAAAGTGGCTTTAATGAGCCAAAAACACTACTAATTATGACCAAGAGACGGGGATAAAATACTATATAAAATAGACACATCAGTTGCCCTGGGGGAAAGGCGGTCAACTCAGGATTGGGTAGGGGAAAGATGGGCAAAGGTTGCTCGCTCCCAGTCCTAATACACCAGTGGGGTGTATGCTCACCATCCGATCGTACCCAACCCAACTCCTCTAGGTACCTAATGGTCATGTAGGTATCAGGTCCACAGTTGGTCATCTGGTGGGGTCTAGTCTCTACAAAATCGACCTTCTTAATAGCTATCGTAGTGATAAGGCCACCTAGACGGATGGGGGTAGTAGCGGTGTTACTAGCCGTAGCATGCCTAGCTAAGTGTTGGATGATATACCTAGCTATGTTAAGCTTCCCGAATGCGAACACATAATGGCCAATAACAGCAAGTTCATTGGTCTGACAGTTATGGGGCTTTTTCCTACCTATAAAGCTAACACCAGCAAATCTTTGCCATACTTTAAGAACAGGGTGATGGATTGGTTTAGCACTAGCATGTTGAGCGTTAGGCGCCGGAAAACTAGTCAAAGCAGTATAAATATCATCCATTTTGTATTCAACATTCCATTGGTGAGGCAAATCAGGTTCCAAATCAAACAATTTACAAAAATCAACAAAAGTTAAAGTAATATTTCTATTATTTAACCTAAAAATCAATTTTGGCCCATTTTTATGGTTATGAACATGCAAAGAGGAAAGAAATTCACCAGGTTAATTCACGATAAGTGGCATAGTGCATATCAAAGAATTTCCTCATACCAATATCGTTCAAAAATCTCCTAACATAATCATATAGACCTAATGCTTCTAGAGTAGGGTGGTGTAACCACCGTGAAGGAATTACCTCACGCCCGTAGAGTTGCTCAAGCTTTTCCTTCTGTTTCGGGGTTGCTATTTTGATCGTCGGCCAATGCGGTAGTTGCAACGCCGGGTCGTATTGCTGACTTGAGCTTCCCCCTAAAAGTGTTCTTGCCCTCTTTGCTGCCATTTTTGATATTTTTTTGAAAATGGCTCTAAAAACTATTTGATTGGAACTTGAAGATTTTGGTGTAGAAATGTAGAGGATGAAGAGGGGATTAAAAATATGTAAAAAGTTTTGGATTTGGGTGAGAAATGAAGGAGAAATCTTAGAGAGAAGGTAGAGAGAATTTGAGTTTTAGAGAGAGAAAGTAATGGAGGAAAGAAGAAATGAAGGAAGAAAGAAGAAAAGGGGGCGAACGACCTCGTGCCCGGTCTGGCGGTGTGTCGCCCGGTCGGGCGATCTGGAATTTTCAATTCAATTGGTTCTCGCGCCCGGTCGGGCGCCATTCGCCTGATCGGGCAATCTGATGCCCCGTATTGCCTTCAACTCTCGCGCCCGATTGGGCGCCCTTCACCCGGTCATGCGATCTAACGCTCAAAATCTGATGGTCTCTCGCGCCCGGTCGGGCGGCATTCGGCCGGTCAAGCGATCTGATGAGATAATTTTCGCCTCTTCTCGCGCCCGTTCGGGCGAGATTCGCCCGATCGGGTGGATAATTTAGTCCGTATACGACGAGTTTCGCGCTTGGTCGGGCGAAAATACTCAACTTTTGGACCTAGATCTCGTGCCCGATCGGGCAGACTTTGCCCGGTCGGGCCCGAGGCTAAATTGTCGAATTTTTATATTCTTCTTTTCTCAAAATTTGGCTAACTCTTTTCCTTTAAAACTGTACAAAAACTTATAAAACTCATTAAATTCCCTCATCTCTCCTCTCATAAGAAAAACTAGTCTAAAGAAAAACATTAAAAATACGGGTTTCCTCCCGCAAAGCGCTGGTTTATCTAGGTCCCGCACGACCTTCTTACCAAGTACAATAACTAGGACCCTTGGCCTAACGCTTGATCGGGCAGTTTCTCACCCGGTCTAGCGGTGTTTCGGCTGCGACGCGGCTTCCTGACATGCCCTGTGGGACGCCAATTAACCTTATCTGGTGGATCCTCCTTGACTTGGACTAGGTGGTCTTCAATGCTACGCACCAAAGATCCCCCTTTGATCGAGGGTTGCTTCAAATTGTTATTGCATTCAACACTTGCAACTTGATCTGGCGGAACACTTACCGTAGGCTCAAATTGCACAGCTTTCTTGATTGATTCCACCTTTTCATCCTCGAAACCAAGACCAACAGTGTAAAGTGCTCTTTCAATTGCATCAACTTCGTTCTGCCATTTGTCTATCTCATCTAAAAGGGATGCAACACAAGATACCGCCTCCAAGGGGTCTTTTTCAAGAGCTTGGGGCTTGTTAGAATAATTCTCAACCACATTAACACTAAAAAAATTCTCCTCAGTCATGTTGCTTTTAGGGGTATTATTAAGATTAAAAATAACTTTATCATCCCCTACTGATAGTGTTAACTTACCACTTCTAACATCTATGATTGCTCCTGCAGTGTTAAGGAATGGTCTACCCAAAATAATTGGGGTTTGCATATCCTCAGCCATATCAAGAACAACAAAATCCACTGGTATATAAAATTTACCTACTCTAACGGGGACATCCTCTAAAACACCTAAAGGGTATTTGAAAGAACAGTCGGCCATTTGTAGAGTAATATTAGTAGATTTTAATTTACCCATATTCAACTTGGAACACACAGATAATGGCATGACACTAAAGCTAGCACCCAAATCACACAATTCATTATCAATCATTAGATTTCCTATATGACAAAGGATAGAAAAGCTACCCTGATCTTTTAATTTAGGTGGAGACTTATTTTGAAGTACAACACTACACTCTGCAGTGAAAGCTACTGTCTCTACCTCACTAATAGACCTTTTCCTTGTCAGTATTTCTTTCATAAATTTTGCATACGAAGGAATTTGTGTGATTAATTCAGTGAAGGGAACTGTTACCATCAAATATTTTACCATCTCTAGGAACTTACCAAACTGCTTTTCCAAGTTTGTCTTCAAGTGACGATTGGGGAATGGAAGTTTGATAATTGTCTTTGGAGCATTGTTGCTCTTATCTGGAGTAGCCACCTTCTCTGGAGTCGTACCCTACAATGTAGAATTAGATATGTTAGTATTATCCTTTAGCCCTGCAGGGCTATTAGCTACATTGTCAGGTTGAATGGAATCAAGATTAGCATTATTTAATAAAACAGGTTCATCAACTCTGGGCATAGGGGGCCCTTCATAGTTTGAACCACTCCTTAGAGTAATTGCATAGGCTTGATCCTTAGGCCTGGTCGGCTGTGCCGGCAGAGATCCCTGTTGGCGGGCTTATAGAGTAGCGGAAAGTTGCGCAATTTGATTATCTACAATTTTATTGTGCGCTAGAATTGAATCAATTGTCGCATCTCTACTCTCCATATGCTTCTGCATATTAACCAACATCGCTCTAATTTCCACCAGAGAAGGGTCGGAAGATGAGGAGGGTTGTTGTGGTTGGTTCTTCTGGCCAGCATTGGGATGGTAATATTTCTTCTGCTGTTGTTGTGGCGCCTGTGGTTCTTGTGGTGGTGGATTTTGAACATTAGTACTCCGGTAGGAAAGGTACGGATGATTCCGATACCCGGAATTGTAGGTGTTGGAGTATGGGTTATTCTGCCTATAAGCTTGAAAGGCATTAACTTGCTCCACGGAACTCCTACAATCTTGTTCCCAATGACCTATAATACCACAATTTTCACAGAAAGCCTCATTAGAATTATTATTAATTGCAGAAACATTAGCTACATTAGCAGTGCTCAGATTATCTAATTTTTGGCAGATAGAGGTCAATTGAGCTTGAAAAAAGGATACAGAGTCGACACTATGCTTCCCCTTGTTAGCAAATACTCTAGGATTCCCATATTGGGAATTATGTATCGCCATATCTTCAATAACCTGACCTACATCATCAACATTTAGATTCATAAATCTCCCACTACCTGTAGAATCTAAAATTATTCTAGAAGAATTTCCAATGCCATTATAAAAGGCTTGGATTAACTGCCATTGTGCTAAATTATGGTGGGGGCATTCTCTTTGTAAATCCTTGAACCTCTCCAAAGCCTCATATAAGGATTCATCGGCTTCTTGGGCAAAGTTCTGAAACACTCCGTAGTACGGCTATTCTCTCTATAGGATAATACTTATTATAAAAATTCAAAACAAGAGTTTCCCAGTTAGTTATACCAAGTGCAATTCTATTTAAGCCATTAAACCAAAATTTAGCTTTTCCAGTTAAAGAGAAGGGAAAGAGAATCTCCCTGATTTGGTCTTGAGTGACCCCGGCTTGCCTGTTGGTATTGCAATATTGACAACAGTCGGCAATGTGAAGATTTGGGTCTTCACCCTTAGCTCCACTGAATTGCTTCCTCTCTATCATCGTTATAAATTGAGGTTTAATTCGAATTGTACCCCATCAAGAGCCGGAGTGGGGGTGAGTTGTGGAAAATCTGTAAGCTTTGGTTGTGAGTAATCACTAAGCTTCTTTGGAACCGCCATCTCTGATTCTGCGTCTGATGATACCTCTGAATCGCTAGAACCAGTTGGAGGATCGTGGTGATTATTATTATTATCACCAGAATCCGCCAGGATTTGCTTGTAGAGATTTTTCTGTCTATGGAAGGAACGCTCGATCTCAGGATCGAATGGGATGTACCCTGATCTGGAACACCTGGGCATAAACAAAAAAAACTAAAAGCAAATATGAGATTTGCCTCAAAGAACTAACGTTCTCTGAGACCAAATAAAAAAGAAGAAAAAAGAAAATAACCTAGACTACAAAAATAATTAGAAATAAAAATAAAACCGTTTCCCCGGCAACGGCGCCAAATTTTGACAGGGTAAAGCCGTATCCCAAAATCAAAAGTAATTCCTAAATCCTCTAACTAATGTAGATAAGGAAGTAGGGTCGAATCCACAAAGAAATGGATCTTTCTATTCCTAATTAACTAATATAATCTAGATTATGAAGTAACCAATATTTATAATTGAATAATAAACTAAACTACGGAGATCAAAAATAAGGAGAAAATAATATATAAAAGGATCTAGGGCATAGGTTCACCAATAAATAATATTCCAGGCTAGAATATAATAATCATTCATCAGTGCATATATTAATCAGATTATAAAGGGATTTCGCTACGTATTATAATCACACAATTAATTTACCGGTATTAAATCTCATCTTTCAAATCTCAACCTAACCATTTATAAATTAACCTGCCTATTGAAACTAGACCTAAACATCAATTCTCATCTGTCGAATCTCGAATCAATATTGTCAAACTCATGCATAAAAGATCAGGCCTAATCTAGTCACAGAGCATTAAATCAATCAATAGGAAATTAATCTAGCATTGATAATTAACAACAATAAATTACCCCTTCATATTATTTATGGATCCCTATAAACCCTAGAAATAGAACTACTCACGCATTATAGGAACTAAACAAATCAAAGCAATAAAACAAGACATAATTAAAGGAATAAAATAAACAACTAAGATGAAGAGAAGAGAAATAGTTACCAAACAAAGCTTGAATTAAGAGTAGATTGAGAACAAAGGTTTAAGAGAAAGAGAATCTAAGGAAACAATTAAGAGAGTAAAGAAAGAGTAAGAGAGAGAGAGATAGAGAGATCCTAAAATCGTATTACGGAGGAGTATTTATACTCCGTACAATTCCTAAACTAAAACAACCTAAAACGACACTAATCGTCTCCTAACAATTTCACGCGCCAGATCAGGCGAGGCACCGTCCGATCGGGCGCGCCTTTTTGCTCTTCAGGTTGAATCTCGCGCTCGGCCGGGCGCGTCACCGGGCGCCGACCTTAGCTTTTCCCGCCCGGCCGGGCAGCTCTCTTGGGCCACTAATTGAACTACGATTAGGCTCCAATTCTTCGGGCCAATCTGGGTTTCCTCTTCCGGACTTTAATGCTCGGTCCAAATGCCTCGGTATCACCTATACCGAGCCCTTAATCACCGGTTCGATGGCTCTAACCGGTCCTGGGCTATAAAGTCTGGTCGTGCTTTTCTAATGTTCGTGATTGCTCCAAAATATCTCGGGAAAATACTCCAAAAGTGTAAATCCCTGCAAAAGTCAACCAAATCTACGAAAACACTAGAAAACACCAATTAGTAATAAAAGTGGTTCGAAAGAGCCAAAAACACTACTAATTATGACCAAGGGACGGGGGTAAAATACTATATAAAATAGACACATCAGTGTTTGAACAATTCTGAGTAGGATTTTGAACATTCTTGGGAACTGAAGGTTGAATAACAGCAGGAGATTTTGTTGACGCACTAGTATGAATTTGAACTCTTGGATTAATTTGAGAGTAAGTTTTAACACCAGATGCACCTTTAGTTGCACCAACATTAGTTAGAGTTTGAACAGCAGAAACACCTTCAACAAGATTTAAATCCTTCGCCTGTAAAAAAAATTAAATTGATCATTAATAAACCAGTATATGATCAGTTACAAACACTTATATAAACAAATAAGAAAAAAAAAACTTAGCAATAGATGAAATATCAACATCAATAAATATGCTGGATGGAAGAGGGATTTCACCAGTAGCCTACAAAAAAACCAAAAAAAATAAAAAATAAAAATTTAAATAAAAAAAATTATCGTATAGATCATAAATGCCAAAAAATAAAATAAATTTATAATCAATAACAAACAAACATACCTGATCAAAATCATTAGAAATACTCTGATCTGATTCCTTAGAACTAGAAGGAATTTCTTCTACAACAGCTGAATTAAAGTCAACCTATATTTTTAAATTATAAAAATCAATAATAATAAAATATAAATAAACTGTTTTTTTTTTTTTGCACATTTGAATTTACCTGAGACTGTTTATTGCTCAAAACAATCAATTCAGTGGGATCACTAATAGAATTAGCATAAGTAACAGCACAACCATTCTCAACAAGTTCCTATTAAAAAAACAAACATAAATGATCATTTACAAAAACTTAAATGATCAATTTGAAAATATTAAATGATCATATACCTGTACAATTGCTTGCCCTATACCCCTTTTGTAAGGAGTGTACATAGACTTTTTCCTCTTGAAATTACCCTTTGCCTTGTTGCACTGCTTCTCCAAGGTACTCTTAGGCCTTACATTCCTCTCTGAAGGAGTTATGTCTTCGATAAGTGCAATTACTAGATATATCAAGGATCACTATTATGGAGATAATAAGTTCATTCTATAAGGTCGTCTATGTTTGGTGCTAGATATGACAATTGATATTTGGGCTAGCTTAATAGCCCAAATCCTTATAGAATGGATCCTACAAGGTCACACATAAGAGTATTGGGTTAAACAAGTTAGAGGCCCATTATTGGGCCTCATGAGTTCATGACATACCACATTGATATTTGGGCTTGGATAATTAGAAGAGTCTAATGGGTTTTGGACTTGACATGGTTTTATTTCTAGATATGATCTATAAATATAAACCATGCCTAGGGTTGCATGACACAACAGTTGACATACAATAAATTGTCACACAAGCAACCAAGCATCCCAAAACCCTAACTCTCTCTCTCTACTCGACCCTCTCTCTCTCTCCTCCCTGTCCGTATGGCCCTCCCTTGTGGGTGACGCGTGGGTGGTGTTGTGGTGTGTTCGTGGCTCGAATCTCCGTTGAAGGTTGATTGAAGTGTTCAGTCACAACTAACTAGCATTAGTGGAGGTTTAATCCGTGCTCGTGGACTAAGTAGAGGAATCACACGTGGGGTTACTGTTCTCCTTATTGTTCTTGTTCGATCACTTGTGGAATCACGCTTCAAAGGTATTATTCTTACTCTTTATGCGTTATGCATGAGATCCTTGGTTAGGTGCTATATGAATATGATTCATGATTATTTCCGCTGCGTAGTACCTATATTTCCCTATACTCTCACCTTTAGGCCTAGCTTTTGGAGGATTCTTGATCTCAAGATCAACAATTTCAACCACTTTAACAGGTTCACTAAAGTCAATTAAACCTAATACGCTCTCAACCTTTTCTTTTAACAGATTAAAATAACACTCAACCTCTGCCCTTGCATTCAAAGAATTCTGACAACTTGTTATCAACTTAACAAACTTTCTTATTGTTTGTGACCTCCAAAAACTAGTAGCCACAACATTTGTCCTCAAAGTAGGTTCTTCAATACCATGACTACACATGGCAGCCTTTGTCCATTGTTTCATTATATACTCTTGTGGAATATTACGCACACAATGAAAATGATATACTCGAAGAGAATGAGAACAAAGTAAACCAGTCTCACTAAAGTACATGCGTGTGCAACAAACTGCATGTGTTTCCTTATTAAAAACAACTTCATGCTTAATTATATCCTTTCCAGGCCTCCAAAGAAGATATAAATATTCTAGAAAACGCAAACCATTATCAACATGATCATAAGCTGTCCCCCTAATGAACTCCTCTTCAAAAAGCACATAAGCTTGAATAGTGTACAATGATCTTGCATGAACTAATATACCAATATTAGCAAAAGCTAGGTGCCTATTACCCCTCAAAGTATTGTAATCTCTTTCACCTTCCTTACTTCTCCACTCAGAAACACTACTAGAAAACAGTGAAATAACGACGGAAATTTTCCGTCGGAAAAACCCCGTTTTCCGTCGGAACTGTTTGTCGGAATACAGTTTGTCGGAAAAACGCACTTTTCCGACGAAAAATTCCGTCGGAACCACTTTTCCGACGGATTTTCCGACGGAAATCAGTCCGTCTGAAAGGATTTTCGGGTCTGGGATAGTTCGTCGGAAATTTCCGACAGACTCTATTCCGTCGGAAACTTCCGACGGACTCTATTTCGTCGGAAACTTCCGACGGAAAATCCGTCGGAAAATGCTAAAAAAACAAAAAAAAAAGCCACCCCCACCACCAGCCACCACCGCACATCACCAACCCCAGCACAAGCAAACCTAACCCATACCACCACCCACTACCCCCACCACTAGCCACCACCGAACAGCACCAACCCACCTAACCCGCACCACCACCCACCACCCACTACCCCCACCACCAACCACCATCGCACAGCACCAGACCACCTAAACCAAACCCACCCAAACCAAACCTAGATCTACAACCCTAACCCAAGCCCGATTCGGACGAACCCCCCAACCTAAGCAAAACACCCCCACCAACCACCTAAAATCACCACCGTGGCCACCAATAACCACCGTCACCACCAAAAACCACCGTCACCACCAAAAATTATCAATAAAATTGTAAAAAAAAAATCCAATAACAAAATAAAATCAAAATTGAAAAAAAAGGATACATACCTTAATACGACCTCACATAACCTCGAAATTGGGTTTTTAGGTCAAATTCGACCATGAAAACTCTAGATCTAGAGTTTTTATGGTCGAATTTGACCTAAAAACCTTTGTTTTTAACGTGAGAAGAGAGAGAAAGGGAGAAAACAGTCGGAAATTGTTGTTGATGCCTATGATGTTGTTGTTGATGTCGGTGTTAGTGGTGGTTAGTGTTGCCGGTGTTGGTGGTGGTTAGTGTTGGTGAAAGATAGGGGAAAGTAGAGGACAGAAAGAGAAGAAGGGAGAAGAGGAAGGAGAACGCGAGGAGAGAGATAGAAGAGGATAGGAGAACGTGAGGAGGGAGAAGAGGAGAGAGAAAACGAGAGGAGACAGAAGAGGAAGGAGAGGAGGAAGAACGTAGGAGAGAGAAGCAGGGGAAAGACAGAATGAGGGAGAGGAGGCGGCACAATGTGTAGGGTTTTTGTAGGAGGGTGTGATTCAAAAAAAAAAAAAAATTTCGACGGAAAATTCCGACGGACTATAAATCCGTCGGAAATTACATTTTCCGACGGAATTTTCCGTCGGAAAGCACATATATTCCGACGGATTTTAAATTCGTCGGAAATTTCCGACGGGTTTTCGACGGAATTGTTAAATTCGTCGGAAATATCCGACGGAATAATGTGCCCGTCGTAACAAGTCCGTCGCTATTTGACTGTTTTCTAGTAGTGAAATGACATCAAGAAAAACATGATAAAAATCACATAAACCTTGAGTCTTATTAAGACGTTGTGAAGCTGACTTATTAGTAGTTTCACTACGTTGAGAGGACAATATACCACCAGACCAATACTTCTTAGAATAAGCAGGACACCACATTTCCTTTAATTTATACAAATCACATAACCAATCATCATTTTCACATTTGTATTTATCATACATCCTGTTTAACAGAATTGGTCATATATTAATTGAAAAATGAACAAAATATAAATTAAAATATGTACATTTGTATAAAGAATGATGATCATAAACAATATGGACACTAATAATATTATGATAATACAAAAAAAAAAGTAAATTGTATGAACATATGTAAAACACTAAATGTTCATAAATATATATCACATAATAATCAAATATATCACATAATAAAAATAAAAAATAAATACAAAAAACAATAATTTACCTTTTCAAGAAATATTCAAATTCAGAAGGAGTTTCACAATACTTCAAAAGATATCCAAACAAATCTGTAAAGCCTTCCAAAGCTCTCAATGCTCCAATGTGTTTCTTAGAATTTTGTTCAAGATGCCATACACATAAACGATGATGAACAATTGAAGGAAAAATGTTTCTTATACCCACTGCAATCGCTTGTGCTTGATCAGTCATAATTGTAATGGGACTTTTCCTCCCCATTGAGTGCAAAAATTTGTCAAACAACCAATCAAAAGACTCAGTGCGCTCATTAAGAATAAAACCTATACCAAACATGACATTGTTACCATGATGGTTCATCCCAACAAATGGACCACATATCATTCCATATTTATTAGTTCTATAAGTTGTATTAAAAACCAACAAATCTCCAAAATAATGATAATCTCTCATCATCCTACCATCACGCCAAAAAAAACTAACTAAAGCACCACTATCTTGTTCAAAATCATAATAAAAATCTGCCTCATCCACATGTCTCTTGGCAAAATATTTAATCAATTGGTTACTATCACATCCTTCAATTTGGGCAGCTTTTTCAGATGACAATGCATTATACGCATCAGAAGCAGTAAAAGAAAGATTAGGAGATCCACCAACCTCCTTCTTTAGAACCCTCAAAGAATCAGTAACTTTGACTCCGCTCAATTTCATTGTTGAAATGAAAAGAAGTTGCTCTTTATTCACATCCCTTTGAGACCTTATCAAATGCCTTTTTTCAGGAGGAATCATAGCATGATTATGAACCATTTCATGTCTTGTACATGTATAGACCCCTAAATGATCAATATGAAACTGCACAAAAGCTAAACAACCAGTTCGATGATCCAACTTCTCATAAATCCTTTTATTCTTACACTTATTATCTTTAAATCCCTCATTACAACAAATAAATCTTTTCATCAAAAAAGAATCATCTCTTCTTCTCTTACTCTTCCCAATTCGAATTCCAAAACCTTTCCTAAAAGGATATTCATTATACGCTTCAAAAGCTTCATCTTCAGATTTAAATTCTTTATCCTTTAATTCAAACTTTTCAGCTTCTAAATAAAAAATATCATCCTTTTTTTCCACTGTACAAAGTTTTAATATACAATTATAAATTATCATAAAGAGTTTCATGAATGAACAATAACAAATAAGTAAAATGTTCAATATTAAAACAGCACATGATCAATTGCAAAAATTTCAGCACATAATATTTTGACCAATATCTTCATTATTTACCACTGCACATAATATCGATATAAAAATGTAAAAATAAATGATCAAAAATGACTTTGAGACTGAACATAAACACATTAATAAGTACAAATAAGAAAACATAAATGATTAATTGAAACTATAAAATTAATCTAAAAAATATACAACAAAAACACACAATTCTAAGACACAGAGAAAACAAATGAAGCAACAAAATGTTCATACAAAGTATAACAATCCAAAAACGTTCATCATAATGTAGTCAAAGTAGTAAATTCAAATAAACAGAGCATTATAACAGAACAAAGTAGAGATGATTAAAAATTGCAAAATTATGATCACAATTACTCACATTGTTGAACCAACGAATCAACCAAACGAACTCTAGAAGGAAACACGCGCTCGCAATCACGATCAAAATCAACGCAATCTCCAGATGAAGAATTCGCCATTGATGATCGGTAACAATTATCAAATTCGTAAAAAATATCAAATGAAGAAGATAAATTAACGAGAGAAAAATGTAGATAAAAAATGGAGGTTGATCAATTGAAGAGAGAGAAAAAATAGGGTTTAAAATCATATATATACATAGCTTGAATAATAAGAAACAAAGAAAAAAGGAAAAAAGAGGAAGAAAAGGAGAAAAAAAAAGGGAAAGAATCGCAAAATGAAGCTGCACATGAGAACTCTACGCCAGCTACAAAACGACGTAGCTTAAGGGTGGTGTAGGGTAAAATTTTCATAATTATACATCCTTATTTTGTTATTTTTTATTGGCTACAATAATTGGCCCATGTTCCATTAGAATTCAATTTATATTTGACTCCTAATTTTCTCCTGAGGAACTAGAAATGGAGGAAAGTTATGCATTTACTAATACATAATATTGATTAAAATATTATAAAAACACATGATAGAGAGAGAAAAGAGGAGAGAGATAGGAAGAGAGAGGCATGTAGGTGGACCACACCTATTTTTTGGTCGGATTGTATCACGTGATGGGGAGACCACTTGCTGATTGTTCCATTGAAAGTTTATATAGTACCATTGAATCCTTAGTGGTACTATTTACGCATAAATTTAGTACAACTGAATACATATATAATACCATTATGTGCACATATAGTATCACTGTATATTCAATGGTACCATTTAATCATCCAATGATATTAGAATATTTATTAGTTTGTACATATGCATAATTACATGAATACCCTTTGTTATGCATTTCTAAATACCTAACATTCCTCCCTTTAAAATTCCTCCTTTCTCCTCTTTTTTGATAATGTGTCAAATTTCTAGTTGGTTGTATGTAGGGATAACATACAATAATTGTATGTGTATCAGCTCTCTTTGTACAACAGTTAAACAATATGCATGTTTTTTGGTGTTTTGATTTAAGTTTTGATGTTTTTCTGAATTGATAATTACGTCCCTTCAAATAATTTTTATCGATCTTTTGATCTTTAACTTTTCAGATATTATGGGCACCCTTATAATAAAAATATATTTAAGGGTTGATGTACTGAATCATGCTTTACGGTAGAATTATTAACACAAGGTTAGTTTTTACTCTTTATTACCGTTTTAGAGTGGTCCAAAATACAAGTAGATGAATATTATGTAAATAAATTATACAAATATAAAATATAGGCATAATACTATTGAAATAAATTAAAAGTTTTTTCAGTTTTAATATATAAATAACTGAAAAAACTCATATTCTTCCCATGTGGGACAATAGGTGTAATCTTATTCCTAACCTCTGAGTGTCTGACCATTGAAGTGGGTTTCCTTTGAGAGCATATTATGAACTTCCAAATTTCCAATATACGGAGCCTATAGAGAAACATAGGCAGTCCAACTTTCCAAGTTGAAGCTTCACTCTATGCTCCAGAATACTTCGTATGTAACAACACTTCACAGATTCTTATTAGCTGTAAATACACGGAAGACTGACTATTGTCTACACCTTTTGTTTATTTTGCTTCCACCACCATTTTGGTTCTTTTCCCCAACGTAAAGCATGAGCAGCATTACGCAGCCGATGAAAGATATGGATTCAGATACTGTTAGACTGTCTTGTTAAAAACAAAAAAAAATGTATTAAGTCTGTCAGACAACCGTGTGACCATCCCAAGCTCACAATGGAACTTGGGAACGATCCTCTACTGCACCAGTGGTCCGAAGATCACAATAGTAGCTGTTAATCACACTCTAGCCACACGGTCATTATTCATCCACCAAACTTGGTTTTCTGTCTCCTTAGAACTGAAGGATACAGAGGTACGATCCTATAGAACAGATCCTGTTCAAGTAAGGTCGTATCATGTTATGTTCTCTCTTCATTTTATATATGTGAAGTTAGTAATGTTTTTTACCGATGTGGGACTTCTTGCATTTCAGCCAATAACTATACATTATGTTGGCTATACAGGTTCTTCAAAAAAAAATTGGCTATACAGGAGCAAAGTCCGATCCTTCAAATTGCAGCTTCAATTTTCTGGGGACAATGTACCAAACACTCTAGTCTCTAAGAGCTGCAGCATTACAAAAACTTAAGCTCACATTCTTATCAAAAACTTGAGTGACTGAAACAGCCAAATCCACGAGCATGTAGGCTCTCGCCATTCTCATCTTGACTCACAGTTGCTGCCAGTCACACAGATCCTCCACAATTTTTCATACCATCCACCACAAAACAAAGTTATCTCTTGTAGTCGGAGTTTTTTGGAGTGACAACAAACTGTAGCTAGTTTCATATAATCATATGACAACAAAAGGCTCTTGCTTTGCCAGCCATTACAGCTTTGTGAAAAATGCATTATGACAACAAAGATGGTACCAAACGGTTGTGTAGAAATCAACCTTTTCTCAAGCACTGTTGTATGATAAGAGAATGTCACACATTTCAAGGAGCGATTGATTAGCTCTCAGATGACTACCAAAGGAAGCCAACTATCAAATACCTCCAACCTTTTATTTACGACTTTAAAAGGTATACATCAATTGTATGCATCATGAATGTATTAAGGAAACCTTTCACGACAACTGTTAAATTAAAATAATTACTTTCGAGGAATCTACAAGGACATGCTATTTTCTTGGACACTCTGCAAATGTGTATGGTTTTTACCACAACTTTTCACCTTTTTTCATGAAGTCTATAACAAATGGTAACAGGAGCAATTCTAACCTGTATTCAGTTATTACATGCAGCAGTTTTAAGCAATGCAGAACTGCTTTAGAACATCAACACTATCCCTTTTATTCAGATGAAAGTCTGCCTTCTAAGATAACAATAACAGCAAAGGACGAGGCAGGCATTAAGCGTTGCTGAACTAACCCACACAATTAGCCCAAATCCAAGTAGATCGAACCGTTTCGATAATTCTATATAAGCCGTTAATCATGCTCTGCTCTAGCTACACACGGTCATATAATTCATCCACCAGACTTGATTTTCTATCTCCTTAGAGAACTCAAGGATACAGAGGTACAATCCTATAGAACAGATCCTGTTCAAGTAAGGTCGTACTATGTTGTGCTCTGTCTTCAGTTTATAAATATGCAATTAGTATTCTGTTTAACAATGTGGGACTTCATACTTTTCAGCCATTAACTATACATTCTGTTGGTGCAAAGTCCAATTCTCCAAATTGCAGCTTCAATTTTCTCTGGAGACAATGTACCAACACTGCAGTGTCTTAAGAGCTGCAGCATTACAAAAACTTAAGCTCAAATTCTTATCAAACACTTGAGTGACTAAAAAGCTAAATCCGCAAGCATGTAGGTTCTCACCAATCTCATCTTGTCTCACAGTTGCTGCCAAAGTGCCAAGTCACATTGATCCTCCGCATTCCTTCATATGACACTCCCTGCGCGAAAGCTCTCTTGAAGACACAGCAAACTGTTGCCAGTTTCATATGGCAACAGGAGGCACTTGTTTAGCCAGCCATTACACAGCTTCGTGACTAGCTTCGTAAAAATGCGTAACAACAAAGATGGCAGCATACGCCTGTGTCAACCTTCACTCAAGCACGCTTGTATGAGAAAATGTCTTAGACATTTGAAGGAGCGATTGGTTCAAGGAGCGATTGGTCAGTTCACACATGACTACCAAAGGAAGTCAACAATCAAATATCACCATTCACCAACCTCTAATTTATTAAAGAAAAGAAAGAAGATTCATGACATAAAAGGTATACATCAATTATATGCATAAAAAGAGTATAGGGGTAATTTTCACGACAACTGTAATCTTAGAATTGTTACTTTGAAGGATTATAAAGGCATGCTTTTTTGGGAAACTCAGTGAATGAATATTTGAGGAAATTACCACAACATTTCAATTTTTTTTTTCCCTAAAGTCATAAACAAATGGACGAAATGGTATCAGACTATCAGGAGCAATTCTAACCTGTATTCACATGCAGAAATTCCTTAGGTAGTCTATCAGCTCCCTCACAAAGTAGATTGCTGCAAAATTAGTGGAAGTTAATTGTACAAGACATGCTCATATCACACACCATATAAATGAGAAACTACTGATTAAGGATAAACAATAACAGTAAATCATGAGCAGCATTAAGCATTGCTGAACTAACTTACACTAACCCCAAATCCAAGTTGAATCGGACATCGTTTCGATAGTTCTATATAAGCACCAAGTCCACCATACATTGCCATTTTTGCAAACCCTATCATTCTTGTGAATCATAAAGCCCACAAGAATACACAATAGCAATAAAGATATGAGATTGGATATAGCTTTTATTCCAGTATCGCAATGAAGTACATTCAGCAATTTCCGAGAGAATATGCATACTTTGCTAGCCGAAAAGGGAATCAAAAAGTTGAAGTCTGTCAGACAACCGTGTGACCTCCCAAGCTCACAATGGAACCCAGGAACGATCCTCTACTGCACCAGAGAACCCGAAGATTAAATGGTAGCTGTTAATCACGCTCTGGCCACACGGTCATTATTCTTCCACCAGACTTGGTTTTCTGTCTCCTTAGAACTCAAGGATACAGAGGTACGATCCTATAGAACAGATCCTGTTCAAGTAAGGTCGTACCATGTTAAGTTCTCTCTTCATTTTATATATATGCAATTAATATTGTTTCTGACTAATGTGGGACTTCATACTTTTCAGCCAATAACCATACAACTTGCTGCCTACACAGGAGCAGAGTCCCAACTCTCCAAATTACAGCCTCAATTTGCTCTCATCCAAGAGGGCAAGAAAAACAATTCGATCACTAAGAGCTGCAGCATTACAGAAAAGTAACATCTCGTCCTTATCAAACAATTACCTACTTGGGTGACTAAAACAACCAAATCCTCATGTTGTAGGTTCTCGCCATCTCATCCTGTCTCATGGTTGATGCCAAGTCGCGCAGATCCACACTGCATTCCTGCATATGATCCTGCAACTTTTCTCCAATGCCACAAGGCAGTACTTTGATCCCGAGTCCCGACATCCGTGAAAGTCATTTCATGTAGTAGAAAAAACTTAAAGAGAACAATAAACTGTTGCCTGGTTTTTAGGACAACAATACGCACTTGTTTTGCCAGCCACTATGCAACTTAGTGCACTAGCTTTGTTAAAATGCATAATGACAACAAAGAAGTCAGCCTATGGGTGTGTAGCAATCAAAGTACTCAAACCCGGTTGTATGATAAGAGAATGTCTTACACATTTGAACAAGTGAACGATCAATTCTTAGATGACCACCAAAGGAAGCCAACAATCAAATATCTCCAATCTCTTTTTATAAAAGAGAACAAAGAAGATTTCACGACTTAACGTGTACATCAATGCATGCATCAGGAATTTATCAAGTCAGTCTAGAACGAAAGCTGTAATCTTAGAATGGTTACTTGCACCATATAAGTGAGAAACTATTGATTAAGGACTAACACAGCAGCTTTAAACAATGCAGGAACTACTTCAGATAATCAGCAATCCCTTTTATTCAAATGAAAATCCGCCTTCTAAGATAATAACGGTACTAAATCAAAGTACAACCAACATAGTTTCAAAGAATTATAAAGACGTCAAGGATTTCTGTTTAATTTTTAGGAAAGGAAGAGCTTTGCATTTCAACAACCTTCTTCCATGACTCCCTGCCTGAAATCTCCTCCCACCACCTACCCACATTATCTCTCGACATGAACAGCTCCTTTACGTCAGTACCATTCACCAAATAATGTGTGTTAGGCAAGTGAGAGAGATCAGCCAAGGTAAAATCATCACCAGCCAAGTAACGGCTCTCCCCCAGCCTACTATCATAGACATCAAGCACTTTGGCCAGCTTTTCTTTGCTCTATTTGATCAATCCTTCATCTTGTTTGATGTTCATGCGAGGAGCAAACGCCAGCTGAAAAACCAGGGTACCTGATGGAGGATTGAAGCTCTGGCTCTCTGCCTCTATCCACTGTTCTATTGACGCTTTCTCCAATGGATTTATTCCATACAGTTTTACGTTTCCTTGGCTTGCATATTTCTCTGATATGTAACGACATATTGCTCTTGACTCTGCAAGGAGTTATATGCACACAAATATAAGATATGACAGTACATTATTTCAAAGAAGGTGCAAGCCGGCTAGGTAAAATAATATACAATTTAAGGAAGAGAATAGTAAAGGACAATGGAATCAGAAGGCATTCTTGAAACTGATGCAAGAGCTATGCCTGAAAGATAATTAAGCCATACATTTAATTGGACTAACAAGTTTAAAACCATCCTCCTTATGTAGTCTACGAAATCTGAATCTCACGTTACCCTTGCATATGCTCAAAATTATAAATCCTCAAGACCGGACTTGAGAATTTTTTTTTATCATTTTGGTCCTAAGAGATGAGAGTATGACAGGATTTATAGTTTGATCCTTTTTTAAGGTACAGAAAGTGCTAAGTCATCAAATAATAGAAGGACTAGGTTTTTTGGGAATCCCAATTGTTCTATGTGCACAAACAATTCAAGGTGATGTGCTCTAACTGAATATTGCAGATGTTTGTGAGTTATGAGATAGAATACCAACCGACTAGACATTTCTAGTTGAAATAATTAAAGACATGACACACCAATTGAATGTTCTACAGTAAGAGCCATTCCTGAAAGAAGGCAATCGGATGGATTTGATAGCCAGAAACTGTTACAAGAGTGAACTAAAATATTTCAGAAGATAGCTGCAGTTGTTGTGACAACACTACTCTGACATGTTCTGATCAAACACATTATTACTTGATCAAAAGAGTGCAAATAAAATTCCATGCTTATCTCTTTCCAGACACTTACAATGTCCACAAGTATCTCAAAACTTCTAAAACTGAGTATCCATCTTCAAGCAATTAATACTTCCTAAATGCAAACAAGAAACTCATATGACAGCAAGTCAATAAACACAAGAGCACAAGACAATGCTGTTTTTTGGGAAATCTTGGCAGTCAATATAATGCAAGAGATAACACAGGCTGGAACTTCCTACAACAAGAAATTAACACCCCCCAACGGCTTGACCTGTAACCAGTATAGCAGCATTTGAAAGGGAAAGTCACACAGAAAATTTGAGAAACCTCTAACTTGAGTCTTATTCAATAACAAATCAAAAGTTATATTTCACTTAATTCAGACATATTATAGTCAGACATCGTGACAATTTCCTAGAACAATGGAGAAATTAACGCTGCATCCATTGTACACCCTTGGTTACAGACTTATTTTTTGTTACTGAGAAAAGGGTGATAAACTGATAGCTGATTAAGTCATTAAGAAGCATACAACAAATGGCATATATGAGAAGCAAATTCTGATATTAGACTACTAGTTATGTCAAAAGCCTGAAAAGTTCAAATCATTATGAAATACATTGATCTAACTAGTAATATTGAAAGCCTGATAACTGCTACTGCAAGCCAAATAGTAGGCTATCAAACTTAACCATTGTTTCACAAGTATATGCAAGTCTGATACAAGTTTTAAGACTTAACCATGCCCAAGCTTTTCATATCAGGTAATGTCTATACAACAAGTACACGCAATATTTGTGTTATACGAAGAATATGTATATGGAAATCTAATTCCTAGGTAAAGTCTTAACTTTTTTATTAACATTTTAAGACCAGAGTTACCAAAAACACAACATATAAAAAGCAAAGTGTACAGAAAATAACCCTCTTTTCTCCTAAATTACTACATTTTTCTTTAAATTACACCATCTAACATAGTACCAGAGCCAAATAATCCTCCATAAATTAATCTTTAATCTATTCGGTCTTATCAAAGCTATGAATCAAACTTGGAATACCCAATTTCAACTTATAACTAATTGGCCTTAAATCACAAGAATTATACAAGCAAAGCAATCAACTCCATAGATTTAGAAATACATTATGACACCCAATAGTCCAATTACTCAAAAGCTTTGTAATTTTCTATCCCATGAAATTGAAATCAGGGATTTCCCTATATCCATTTTATACACCCACCGACCACCGTAATCAAAACAGGAAAAACTTTTAGAGACAAGCATAGAAAAGTACCATTTTCAACATAATTTATACCAAATTACAAATATTCAAATTAATCCAAAACCCCATATCCCTAATTTTCAGTTTTATAATCGAAGAACAGACATGTGAATCACATTATACAGCTCATCTCTAATAAGTTAAGTTCAGTTCTTAATTTTCTTCTCTCATAAATTGTTCAGCTCCAATAAGTTCAATTCGGCTCAATTCAGTCAATCAGAACATGCTCTAAGTTTTCAACCGATAGTGTTTAGGCACAGTTGAAGTTATTGATTTCAACTTTAGAAATATGGAAAACTAGAAATATGGCTATTTTTTATCGTAAAATGTTATTCGTCAAATCCACTTTTAACAAATTCCTAGTTGATTATCACTACTGTCTGAAATTAAAACAAGGCCACCCAGATATTGCTTCTTCCTCAAGCTCTGCTGCTATGAGAACCAGAGCTCCACCTCAACAAGGTTGCTTCAAACTGAACACTAATAGATCATGGATGAATTTAGGTAATGCAGGGGGAGGTGGTGTCATCAGGTGTGACAAGGGAATATGGCAAGAAGGGTTTGCTTTGAACTTCAATGCCATAACTTCTACTTCTGGTGAACTTATAGCCATTAGGGAAGGCTTACTTATGGCTTGGAAAAGGAATATTACTCATCTTGATCTGATATGCGGATGCTCTGACCAAAATGCTGAAAAACCCAAATAATCACAAGGACACTGATCTTGGAAACATCATAAGAGATGTAGCCTCTCTTCTCCAAAGGACATGGACTGTCATCATCCTTCATGATCCGAGGACAGTTAACCTTGTGGCTGACAAGCTGG
Source organism: Chenopodium quinoa (assembly GCF_001683475.1). Lineage (NCBI taxonomy): Eukaryota > Viridiplantae > Streptophyta > Magnoliopsida > Caryophyllales > Amaranthaceae > Chenopodium > Chenopodium quinoa. Next base: position 104,183 of record NW_018742697.1, read on the forward strand.
CTATATGATTGGAAGAACTAGAGTGAAGAAGGGGGGAGAAGGAAATTTACTTCTATCCTCCAGCTAATGTGTTTGAAACCTATACTTCAGAGATCCCTGACTATCATCCTACAAATTAGCTATGTCCTGCTAGTTGATCCTAGTTCACCTTTTGCTCAAATTGTGAATCTTAGGAAGTCTATAGTTATAATCCAGTCTAACTACTATCTTAATGTTTTATATGCTTTTGTGAACGTTATGAGGGATAACATGCACCTACTTACTCTGCTTTTGCTCAAGTGACTAAGATCACTTTGATATAATATAGCATTTCTATTTTGCGTAAAAAAAAATAGATTTCAACTTTAGAAAAAGAGAATGTGTTACTTGCAAACCAATAGACTAGCCATTTAAGTATTTATTTTGGTCACAATTGAAAAGTTGAATGTCTTTAAATTGCTTTGACCCATTTTTTATTTGTAAAATTATAACCTATATATATTCAATATATATATCCCTATCAAATTAACAACACAAGGAAATGATGTACTTAATGGTCTAAACCTCTTCGAGAAACATTTTACGAGCTCTCAAGGTTAGCGCGTGTAAAATATTTCATTATTCACTACTTTTGCTCGGTGGTTGAATATTAATTTGATGGTTTATTTGTGCATCCAACTAATAAAGGGTAGCACGTTTATTTAAAATAAAAAAAAGATATAATGCATGTAATGAAATATGAAAAAAATAAACAAACCCGACTCACTTACTAGTTTGGTTGTTACAAACAAGTCTTTTTCATAACATTTTACATGTCAATAAGGGCTTCCTCGTAAAACCCACTTAGACGTGAGCAAAGCTAACATGTCCAGCCCAATTCACTAGCTGAAAGCATTGAGCAATATGGACCTCATGCTTAGTCATTTTGTTAGCCCCAAAATGTAGAGGCAAAATATACTTGTATGAGAAAATTTGGAGAACTATTTCATATTTTTACAGTGTGGGAGTGGGATACATATTTTTTTTCCCACTTCCCACTAAACTTCCCTTCCATGAGTTCCAAACTAACAAACTTCCCACCAACCTCAAGGTGTTTATTGCTCTCCCATATTGAAAGTTGAGGAGAACAAAGATTTCTTTATATAAGATTACACCCCTCTTTTTTTTTTTTTTTCCCTAATTTCTTGTTTTCTGTTTCCTGCGTTTTAGTTTTACATTTTTAAAAAAACAAAAAATAAAAATACTCCGTAATAAACAATGTCAAATAAGCCCTAGGATATCCAATATAGTGTTTTGTATGTCTAGTAATCAAATATTTGAAAGTTCTCAAATTGGTTTTGGATAATAACCTTTTAAAATCCATTATCTACAGTAAATTATTACTTTGTAGGAGTATTAAATAACTGCTTAGAAAATGTTTTGAATATCAGATTTAATTTAGAATATTCAAATATCCATTTTGGTCGCTCCTTATAAATTTTGATCTTCCTTTCTTTTACTTTTACGTCAAAAATTACTAAAGGTAAGCCTAAGCCTCTAGAAACACAATTTTTGTGTTCCTTTGACATGTAAAATTACTTTTACCATTTTAGTACTTTTGGAACTTTATATATTTCTTTTTAGGTCGTTGAATATTCAGCATTCAGCAACTGATATGGCAACGATTATCGCATCTCCTAGTAACATCTTCTCATACAAAACCTATTGCTGTACCAAACTACCAATAACGTAAAATTACTAAAATACCAGAATACTACTACGTATTAAAAAAATAAAAACAATTATTAAAAAAAATATATGAAGCCGCAATTTACGGTAAAAAAAAAATAGTGCAAATAAAAGAAACAAAAAGCCTAATTTAATTGTATGAATATGAAATGTAAGTTTATTCCAAAAAACAAAAAAAAAAAAAAAAAAAAAAAAAGAAAGAAAAGAAATGTAAGTCTACTAAAATTCAAAAAGATTCAACGATTGCACATGTATTCCTAGTTGATAGCCAGCATCTGAGTCATGTACTCATCAACTTTGCTGGTAACATTCGACAATTATTGCCTCAAATCTCAATATTAGACAACCATTCTCTAGATACGCCACCAACTTGCAAATAATTGCAATATAGCATCAAACAATAATTCTTGTACAACATAATACAATTCGTTAGATTGTTTATAGGCCATGTTCACTTAATATAATTATTTTTACTGAACTGAAATTATTTATACTAGATTTTCATTTCATTATATTTTTCTTTAAAGTTATTGATTATTATTAAACTGACACTATTTTTTCTTAACATTATGTTTGTAAGGGGAAGAAAACAAACCAAGGTTCAAAACAAAGAATTTTCTAAGATTGTTACTCCATAAAAAGTAAAACTGGAAAAACATAGTACTAGTAAAATATACCTCATCTATTGATTAAAGACCCAATATAATAAACATAGTTTAGAATTATTCCATTACTTCCTTTATTAAAGACCCAATATAATGAAACTTAAGTACATCGAATAAATTAAACAATTTTCTTTATTCTTTTGCAAAAAACTTGATAGGCTTGTCTAATTCTTTTATCCTTTGCTCTGGTTTGAGGTCGCAGAATATAATTTAGATAGGATACACATAATATATATAACCAGAACTAACATCGGTCCATATCGAACATATAAAGCACAAAATAGAATAATACTAATCGAGTTATCAAAACCTAATAAAGATGATAATATACATTATGATTCGCAACTCTGGCCAGTTCTTACAGGGAAAACTGGCGCCACAGGAAAGGCAAGGAGTAAAAAATCTCCTCAACCTTTCCCATGATTCCGCCTAGTGTTGCTAGCAATGTAGCATTATAGCATGTCAACCAAAGGCACTGACAGAGCTGCTCTCCACAGACGTGTTCCATAAAACTCATCATCTTGCACAAGTAGCCCAGTTAGATGGAACCCTATCGGATACCACAGGCGGTAAGTTTCTGACATTGACGTCCATGGGCAACATGCGGTACTCAATGTCAAGATCTTTGAAGATCTTGACCATTTCCTCGACAAGAAGGGATCTCCTCACCCATCTCTCTCCCATGTCTTGATGGTTCATCCTATGTGATACCCAAAGCGAAAACTTTATCTTGTTCATGTCATCCACATCCCTCATTACAATCATTGGCGCTGGGTACCAGTGATCTGACTTGTTGTCAATGTACCTGAAGCAGATAATCAAACTAGTTATTAAAAAGGCTGCAGCACTAATTCTACATCATTTAGAGATGCATTCAAGTGATTAAACCCAAAAGTGATTCGCAAGACATTGTAGGCAAAAAATGATAATCAACAAGAGCCTTATTTTGAACTCTGATGCGGCTGTGTTATTGAAGGTATATAAATAAACCATAACCTCTTCGACTTACAAAAATAAGTTTCGGTAAAATCAGGTTTAATCAGATCAAAATTAGTAGTAAACAACAAAAGCAAAATCAGGTAGTGCGAATAAGGGCATATATAGGACTTACTGATGATCATCCAATACATTCTTGAAAACGACGTACTTCATATATTCTTATAGATGAATACAAAATTATTGACCATTTTCTATTCGTTAACTAATGCACAGGAATATTATCTTATATGTTTAAAAATAGTGCTTTTATAACATATTCTTATTCCACAAGGTTTGGATTAAATAGGGACATTGGGACCCTACAACTCCACAAGCCAAATTAGCCTATGCGCAATAAGATGTGGTAGAAATGCCGAAGGACCACCCCCCCCCCCCCCAAACACACACACAGAGAAAGGCTGAAAGTGATACAGAATGAGAACCATCATACAAGTTGCTATTGTTTTTTCTTTGGGTGGGACAGAAAGAATTAAGATATACAGAAAGATATTTATGATATGCCAATCAGATGAATTCTCAACCTTCAACAATGATAACAAATGCAATTTACAGCTTACCTTGTTATTCTTTCCTTCATCAAAGATAACTTTTCCCCCGGAGTTGAGACGTGTACGCAGAAATCAATGAAGTCTCCCATATCTGGACTTCGGTAGTAGTTGCTGATAGGCTTGGTTGCTAGCACACTGTTTGGATAAATGATTTTATGGTTGTCATATTTCAAAAACACGGTAGTCAATATATTCATCTCCTCCACAATCATCTGTGAAAAAAAAAATGCAATAAAGTATTAGTAAGCATTATATCTGATGCATAACAGATAATACCCTCGAGGCCCTAAAATTTGAAATTTCTAATTAAGGCAACTGACATATTACCTGGACTCCTTCAATTTCACAACGATCACCTACATCAAAAGGATGCATAACAAACAAAAAGATGATTGCTTCGAATGTTGTCTTGCAAGTGTTACCAAACATGAAGGCAAGTACAACAACTTGGGAGCTCACAAAGACCAGAAAGTGAGTAACGGGGACACCTAGGATCAGAAGCCAGATAATTATAACAGCAATACCGACAATAATATTCACCAGATGGTGAAGCTTGTTCACAGCTGTCTTTGTGTCATTGAGGGACAATGCAAGAGCCCTTCTTTCTCTAAACACATTAACCTGGTATAGTATAATATAGTAAGATGGTTTGCAAAAGAAAACTAGGGGACAGTGAGGGATATTAAAAGGGAATGGGGAAAGAAATATAGCTCATTTTTATGAGCTACGATTTGACAAAACGTACTACTTAGCCAATTGTTCATAGCAATTAGTTGAAGGTTACAACAAAATTAGAGATGGATGTGACCACTTACCACCCAGTTTTTAAGTGATCGTTTGCTGATCCCTTTACCATCAAGAGCTCCTTCAAACATATTTATTGTCCTGTGTGCTTCATCTTCCCTCAGAAAGCGCATCAAGTCCGCCAATTGTATATATCTTCAGCACAGGAAAACCAGACACAGATTACTAAGATACATCATGACAGGAGAACAATGATGCCAAACAGGAAACGAAAGGATAATGTAACAGGATGATAACAGATGACTGCTACAAAAGGGATAAGGAACTACAAGCATAACTCCACACACCCTCTAATGCCTTCACTATATCGAACAGTTTAGCTAGTTTCTAAGCTTAGGTCATCCTACACTGGAGACTGTAACGCTGTAACAGGAAACGATATAAACTAGGAACACAAGAGCATATGTATTATAAATTTATAATAAGTTGAAAAAGGAAACTTCCTATGATAAATGAGGATTCCTAAACACACTTGACAGTTCAAAATCAGATATGGAGTCAAAGTTAGAATAGAGAAACACAATTCAGCTCAAAGGTCATAGTTTGCAAAGCCAATGAGTCAATGACATTCAATAATTTGTGAATGTGTAACTTAATGTATGGTTTCAGGAAAATCATAAATTATAAGTGCAAGGATAAAATGTCTTACTTTGAACCTGGTGGAGCAACATTAGTGAATACTCTCTTGGCAGCAGCTTTTGCTTCCTTCTCACTACGAATATGCAATGCCGAGTCATCCTCCTCTAAATTTGGATCAAGCTGCTCGTCAAGAGTAGACAGAGCCCCCTTACGAACAATATTCATCAACCTCTTCATATTCCAAGCAGATACATTCTTCTGATTCCATCTGTGCAAGTGATCAATACTAATCCCATCATCCTTTTCTTCCTCTTCCCTCCTAGAGTTTGACGGTGCCCTAGGACTCTTCCCAATCACTGAACTCCTAGGACTCTTCCCAATACGAGGACTTCTCTGCAAGGCACTTGCACTCGACCTTCCACTCCCTGCTGGCGGTTTCCCTTCATTAGGCAAACAACTCGCTCTAAGATCAGGAGGGATATAAACCCCAGCATTCTGAAGCTTATTAACCTCCGAAACAACCCTCTCCTCCTCTTCCTGAATACGCTGAATCTCAAGGTAAGGCGGTCCAGACAAGGTCTCAATCACATATTGATTAAACAACGCGTCCTGAATCCTATCAAAGAAGGCGGTAACATGGAAATTCATAGCCAACACCTTAAGCAACAAAGTCTTAATCAACCACATCAATGTAGCCACCATAAAACAGATCAAAATCTTTGTAACATAAGGCAAAACCTGACTACTAGTCTCCTTCTCAACCTTCTTATCCAAAATCAAAATCCAAGCAAGTAAAACCCACCCTAACCACAAAAACTTCTGCACAGAACTCCTCAATCCATAAACAAAATACAAAACCCGCTTTCGAAGCAAGAAATTACGCTCAATAAAGAAGACAACAAGATGAATCAACCACCCAGAAACCAACCCACCACAAATTAAGACTAACCCCATAACAAACCACTTCCATAATTGCATATCCCAAATAGCTTTATCCCTAAAACGTTTAATCACAAGACTACATATTAAAGCAGCAACAATTAACACTAAACTAACCCATTGCAATACAGTAAAGAAACTCAACTTCCCTTTTTTATATTCTTCTGGTAAATCCTCACCAAATGGATCATCTTCTTCAATTTCTTCACTCTTTCCAATAAACCCAGAACGATTTAATCTCCCAGATCTTTTATCATCTTCAGGTGGGTCCATTAATCTGGACTTAGTCTTCATCCTCATTAACCCAGGTTTCTTCTGCTGAAACGATGCGTTTGACCCACTACACTGAACAACCTGATCTCCGTCATCTCTTCCGCTAACCCCCGCCATAGTTTGGCTTTGATTCCGCCCACCATCATCACTCACCCTCTTCTGAACCAGCTCACTCTCTTTAAACGACACCGTATGATGGTGCGTTCGAGGCGTAATCCTCCCGTAATCATTCGGACTCTCATTCACCGGCGATAAACATTGGTTCTCCAAATCCACCTCTCCTTTCGGGAAATCAAACTCCCCCGAAGATGAATCATCGTCATCATCACCACCACCGCCGTTATTTTGATGTTGCACTTCATTGTTCATTTTAACGGGTTTTTTCATTGTCGAAACTTGAGCAGCAAACGCGTCATTCTGGAAATCATAGCTCGACCCACGAACAATAGGCGGACATAGTCCGGAACCAGCGGCAGCATTACTGGGTGGGGGAGATTTGGTGGGTTCAACGGCGGGAGCAATGGTAACACCAGCAGAAGCCGCAGACGAAGAAGTTGAAGCTGAAGGTTCAATTTTAACAGAGAAATCAGAGTTGAAAGAAGTATTCATTGGGTCGTTTCTACTTTGAAGTAATCCAAGTCTTTCTTCTTCTTCAACACTATTTTTCTTCTTCTTAGTATTGCTATTACTTGTACTACTACTATGTTTAGCACTATTATTTGGAGAATTTGTAGAAGAAGGTGAAGAAGAAGAGTTTTTAGGAGGGGATTTTCTTAAAGGACTACTCCCTTTAAAAACTTCCATTTTTTCAATATTTTTTTTTATGGAAAGATTCAAAATAATGAAGATTTTATTACAATATGAAAGGGAATAAATTGGAGACGAACACCTGTAGTTTATGGTTAAGTTGAAAGTTGTACTAATGTTGTAAATTAAACTTAAAATTATGAATGAGCTGGAGTTGAGTAGTACTATTGTTGTTTTAGTAGTAGTAGCAGCAAAGATGAGGAGAGAGAAAATAAAAAAGAAAAGAGGAGAGAGAGAGAATGAAGAAAAGATGCGTATAATTTTGACAATTGAGAGGAGGTCTTATTGAAGAGGATTTTATTGTTGTCTTAGGTCATTGTGTGTTTACCTACTCTTGCGGGATTTACTACTGACTCTTTTTTTTTTTTTGAAAGAATTCTCTTTACAATAAATATGGAAAGGATGGCGGTATTAACGTTTAAGTTAAGGTTATTATAGTGTTTTGAGAAGGACAAGGAGTAAAATTGGAATTCTATGTTCTAGTAGACCCTATGATCATGGTTGGTTGATATGGTAATTGAAATAATACCGTTTTGTTTTGGTAAATGAATTATTATCAGGAACTTTTTTATACGGTAAGTTTTATACACTTCTAATTTTGGCTGATTAATCACATTTCACAAATTCTTATATGTGATTGGCCATACTGTGTGGCTAACCTATATGAGAGTCATTTAGTTAGTGTTATAGGAGTTAATAGGTCTGTATTTTAGGGATTCTAAGTCAGTATTAATTGACTTACTCGGTCAGTTTTATTCTTTATATTTCGTCACATGGTATGGTTAGCCACACACAAAACTTGCTGATCAGATTTTCTTGTAAAAATATAGATTCAAGAGTTAATTTTGTATTAAAAAAAAATCATCGATTTGTTATATCAAACAAATTTATAAATACGAAGTACAATATATAATAATCAAACAAGCAATATAAACTAGGGGTAAACAAAAAAAAAAGGTAACCTAAGAGTTAAAGTAAACGAAAAACAAAGTTTAAAAACAATAAATGAAAAAACAAAATAGAAAAAAAATTAAAGTGAATTAAGCATTATGACAAATGAATTGGTATATTGATCATACATCACTATATATCTTTGGATCATTGGATGTAGGTAGAATGTAGCATTACACATAAACCTAGATAGTATACCTACTAATTTACCAAATAATAAGTGACAAACTTATACGAGTAATACATTAATACTAGTAATTTTATTTTTATTTTTTTTATTTATATGAGTAACTTTTAACAATGCATGCTAACGCATTTTACTAATTGATCATAGTGGGCTTCATTCAAGCCTAATTAGCCTATTATAGTGACCCTTAGGAAAAGTCATCCTATCCTTTGGTGCATAGCTCTATAAAGCCATTGATCTTTTCTCGATGCTAAAGATCCATGAACATGATAAAGTGCCTAGAATTCTTTTAGCTGTATATAGGAGATGACTTGAGCACAAATCGTATGGCTTAAGTTCATCACCTCAACTGCTCAAAAAGAAGAGATCATACTTGCAAATTTTATTTTATGGTACAAAACTATGTAAATCGTAAGGGTAAAAGATTTTGGTAGTAAATTATGGAACAAAACAATGTAAAAAAAAAAAAAGACACATCAAATGACTATATGTTCATATTCCATGTTTTAATAAATATTACAGTTTGACTTTTTCACTATTCACATATTGACTTTAACTTGATTATTTTACTACGAGTAATATATAAAAAACTATTGTTATTGTATTAGACATTGTTTGATTCGTTATAATGTATAATTTTATATTATAAAATTTTCTATGATTTTACTAACATATAATTTGATAAATTAGTAGTCAAAATTGTGTCTCAACATACATTTTTAATTAATCTAGCTGTAACACTTAATAAAACACGAAAGAAGTAACCCTCTCATTATCATACGGGGTAAAATTAACGAATAATTGTATAAAATACTAGTACAGTAGTACATTTATTTGGTCATTTTGAATTGTGTGATGCTTTGTTCTATAGATATCGACAAAATATAAAGGAATAACAAGAATGCCTAATTCGGTTATTCCAGTAATATAGCAAATGGGCAAATGGCGATGACTTGTTATTTGGTAGTCATTGGTATGATATTGCATGACGTGAAATGAGGCTTGAATTCTTTGCTTTATCTTCACACCTAGGGTTGCCAAAGGAAAGTTGAAGACGACGTTCGTTGATTAATGATTTTACTTACTGCCAAATCATTTGGTTAACTAATAAAATAATTACTGTAATATTATGGGTTTGATTCAGTGACGAACGTTGGTTGATACATGCCTAATATCTTCTGCGTCAATATTGTCCCACACTCCCACACAAGTACACAACGTAGGAACGTTTTTTTCGATTAATTATTAGGTATAGGAAAGCACACACTAGACGGCGTATACTAGTACATACGTACTTGATATTTCATCCCAAATTTTTAAATCCTAAATTATCTAATTGATTTTAATTTGTTGGTTAAATTTTTGGAAAATAAATCCAAATATTTTGGTTATTACCTCAAAATATAAATCACAAATGCAGAGTATTATTATATGAGCCATTGGGCAATATCAAATCAACTCAGGTAATAAATTGGTTAAATCAGTTCATCACCAAAATTTAAATAAAAATTAAAAAAAAAGAGCTTTTTCAACAAGATGATTGAGTTTAATAAACTCATTTGTAAAAAGTTGAAAATATTGTTTAATTTTTACCAGCGTAATTATTATGACTCTAATAATATTACTACTGTATTATTTACATCTCTACCCACCCAATTAACATTTTTCTTATATGACATGCATTTCACATGATATGGTTCAAGTAACAAAACTACATATATACTTATTCATTAATCTGTTGGCAGAGCTACCATACATACTGAGCTACCACACCACCACCATCTAGCATAATAAACTAAGAAAAATTTCTAATAACGTCTACAGATGTTAATGTGAAACCAATGCTATACATATCAAGTACGTAATTATACAAAACAAGATCAAAATTTGGAGTTTTCTACAGTAGTATGTACAAAATTAAGTTGTATGGCTGTTATTAAAAGAGTATGGATTTTCCATCTTTTCGTAATCGACCAAATGATGATATAGAATAAGTTGTAACCCATAATCCACACCTTTTTAAGAATATCCTAGAGGCCAAAGAAAACCATTGATGGAAAAGATAATTACATTTTGTCGATGGAGTGTACAAACGGCTATAGGTCAGAATAATCTATATCTATCTATGTTTACGCATTTTACTCCAAATTGATCTATCGTTTTATTTATTATTCCTTGGTGCATAGAGTCACAAATGTTAAATGATTTATACAAAATTGATCCTAAATTTTGAATATATATATATATATATATATATATATATATATATATATATATATATATATATATATATAAATACCATTCTCTAATATTGTAACCAATCAACTAAGAAAGTTGGCATTTGATGACAATTTTATATAACGTACTTATTTACATGTGTCGATTACGATATGGTCCATGGATGTTGTTAGAACTTCAAAGCCATGCATGATTCCATAGCTAATTTATGATCACATATAATCACATATGTGTTTTAACTAAAAATATCTTTATAGTTACGTGCTTGTAATATTGTAAAATAATTTAAAATTTTATAATTATATATTAAGATGAACCTAACAACATCTTGTTATAATAATGTTTACATGTATTTTCTAATATACAAACGTAGTAGCAAGTGAGAATAATTGCTAAGGTCTTTATATCCGAAAATGCGCGAAACAAACTGAAATTAAAAATAGGAACGGAGTATACTTCATGCTTAAGTAAAGACAATGGAGAATCGCATCGGAGTTTGTAGGGTGTATGAAATTTAGTTTAGTACGAGTATTTAATTTGCAAATTACACATGCCCGCTTGTTTAGTTGTTTTAATTAAATTAAAGCTAAGATGGATATATATAACATATATAAGATATAGTAGTGGTGCTTCTTAATTCATCCTATAAAGTTGGAAAGGTTCGTTCAAGTTTCCACCATGAATTATATGGCTACAAAGACAAGTTTGATAATGTCCTAATATTAATGGAAATTCTTTTAAATTTGTTATTACAGTATTAAACAAAAAGAAAAAAATAAAAAAGCTTCTTACGATATGTTTTGCAGCACCAGATCAAAAGAAGCTGAAATCCTAAAGCCTTAAAGGGATCAAGCATGTAATACGTTCTTGAAACTTAACGATAAGATATTTGATTGTATATCTTTTTTAAAAAAATAAAAAATTACTCGTAAAAAAAGAGGAAACACTAAAAAAAGTAAAAATTTATTGATGATAATTATACAAAAATGATATTGTAGCTTTGAATATAAAATATACGTATCACAACTTCACAAGTCTTAGAAATGAACAAGTAAATTAAAATAAAACAGGACCTTTGGGTGGTACATAATTAAGGGGTACAAAAACTAGTCTGAATTGAAAAATGGGCAAGATTTTAAAAGAACTTGTCTAGTATTCGGATAAAAAAAGCTCAATCTTCGATCTAGTGTACTTTGGTCAAAATCCTCTACAAGCAAGTTAGTCTTGAGTTAGCGTATTTTGTTGTACATAAGAATATCTAGGATAATTAATATACATTCTCTTTAATATTTTGAGAAGGTATCTATATTACCTCGAAGATTGATTTTCTTTATTTTCTTTCTATTTTTATTGACATCAAAATATGTTTAAACTGATTTTGGAGCTTTAAATCAATTTTATTAATTAGTCGGGTTTTATCACAATTGACCTAGCCTCTTGATTGAACAAGGCGCGCTGCATGGATTTCTAATAAATTTTCGATTTTTGAATCAGATTTGTTCCCCGATTTGATCTGCTTCAATCTTGAACCATCGATATAATAAACAACCCTATTGATAGATGTGAGAATAATGCTTCTATTTAAAGTTGGTGTGTTATTTTGCTAAAGTTATAGCTCTTTATATTTTAATAACAAAGTGTATATATAAGTACGAAGTATAATCTTATACAATTTTTTTTTTTTTTTTTTTTTTTTGTTGCAACATATTCTTATACAAATATTGTATTTAGCAAATTATTTTTTATAAACCTAATTTTCATTCCTATAATGGCCTTGTATTGATTGGGATTTATGAATGTAGCAGTGTTTATTGTTTTAATTTATTTTATTTGCTTTTATTCCCATTTTCAATTCCTTTTCATTCCACTAAGGGCCTGTTCCGATTGACTGAACTTAGCTGAACTGAACTGAACTGAACTGAACTTATTAATTAGTGATTTTTAACTACGGATTAGTGATCTTTGGTTATTTATTGATTATTTATTACTATACATATGTATATATACAAATGTACATATTATTATTAATATTATTATTAATATTATTATTATTAATTATTGATTATTATTATTATTATTAATTATTGATTATTATTATTATTATTTATTGATTATTATTATTATTATTATTGATTAGGGGATTTTTCCCCACCAATCACCATCTGACAAGTGGACCAATCAGGTTCCGCCATGTGTCCGTCACATGGGCCAATAGGAGTCTGCCACGTGTCAAGCAATGATCCGTCCACTATGGACCAATTACGACACGACACGTGTCCTTCCCATGACACCTGGGATAACCGGTCACCTAGGCCCAACTTCCGAGGGAAGCCCAATCAGCCCAAGGTTAACCTAAACCTAGATTGACACGTTTCCCGAGGTTATAAATACCTCCCTTAATCCTCATTAAGGGAGATAACGCTAAAAAACGCATATTACACACATTAAACACTCTCACCTAGAGAGACCCAATCACTTTAATTTCCGCATTAATTACTCCTTAATCAAGTACTAACTTGACCGTCGAAGGCGGATCTCCAATCATCCGGAGCATCCGTTTGTTTTGCAGGTACAGGCGTCCGGTTCCAGTCTCGGAATTGTAACTCTCCCGCAGGACATCAGAAAACCCCGAAACATTTGGCGCCGTCTGTGGGGAGAGTACTTCTGAGATGGCATCCACGTTTGTACCGGCTCCTGAAGAGAGACGTCCCCTGGACGACCCTCTAGTTCAGTCGGACCACGATACTGAGAATGAATTTGAAGTTGAAGCTCACACAGCTTCAGACGGGACCCTAAGGGCCCGATGTGCCCGTCATACCGAAAGGAGGGAACGGGAACATCTTCAAACTGGAAGCGAGCCAGCAGGCGCACCGCCTGTTCGGCAGCAGCCGACTGATGGGTCTGCTCCCATCACAAGGAACGAACTCATGACCTTCATGAGGGACTTCAAGGGAGAAATTCAAGAGTTGATCAACAAGAAGCCGCCTGCTCTGGACAAGGAGCAGTCGGCTAAGAAACCCTCCTCTTCACAGAAGAGGAAGCCAGTTCAAGGGCGAGAGGCGACCCCTCATCCTAAATCTAGGAAGCGGGAGCCACCTGCCCTTGATTTCACAAAATACCGTTTTCCTACTCCAGGAAATAGGAAACCTGTTCGTCATATTCAGGCGGACGGGTCGAGGAAAACATACACAGACGCTCGGCTACTGCTAGAGCAGAAGAAGAGTGACCGATTGTCAGAGTCGACCTCTACTTCAAACTTCCAAGACAGTCTGCGAAATACCTCGATGAGGCATACTCAGTCGTATCATGAGGGTCAGTCAGGCGGCACCTCCCGTCAGTCCGGCTTTCATAGCGACCAGGCGGTACCAAACTTACCGTTTGTACCGCAACAACAGTATTTTTTACAGCCACCTCCGTTTGGTGGACATGCAGCAAAAAATGTCCAACCTATGGACTGGCAGCTACGGTTGCTTAGACTTGGTGAACAGCCGTCGGCCTTCTCCAAGGAAATTACTGAAGCCGCTCAGCCGGCCAAAGTGAAAAATGTATTAGTAGGCGCCTATGACGGCACTACTAACCCAGAAGACCATCTGATGACATTCACCAACCTGATGTACCTTCAAGGGTTGGATGATCCCACTTGGTGCAAGTGTTTCCCAACGACTCTCAAAGGAATCGCACAACAATGGTTCGGCAACCTGCCGACTGGTTGTGTAAATAACTTCAAGACGCTTGCTTACTTATTCACCTCCAACTTCGCCATGAACATCCCTGCGAAGAAGACGACCCTTGATTTAGGAACAATTCAGCAGGGCGAGAAGGAGGGGCTTCGTTCTTACATCAGGCGGTTTAACCTGATGAGAATACAGATTCAAGGGTTACCGGATGAAGTAGCCTATACTGACTTTTTCAGAGGTCTCAAAGACGGGTCGACCTTCAAATTTGATTTGGTTCGAAAGAGGGTGGCGACTCTTCAAGAGGCCTTGATTGAAGCGGAAGCCTATATACAGGCGACTGATCTTTGTAGTACGGTAAAACAGTCAGACGGGAAAAGGTCCGACAAAAGAGAAGGACGACAGAAGCAGTCGTCAAACAAAGACGAGAAGAGAAAAGAGGTCTGGGCAACTGATTCCTCTAAACAGCTGTCCCAGAAGAAGAAAAAAGAATTCAAACCATACTCCCCAAAGTATGTGTTTAACAAGGATATCCAATTTGTCCTAAAGGAAATCAAGGGACATATCTCAATTGAGAAGCCGGTCCCCATGAAGGGTTCTGCAAACAATCGGAACCAAGAAAAATTCTGTGATTATCATGAAGATGTTGGTCATCACACCAATGAATGCATCAGTCTCATGCGGTATCTGGACCGCCTGGCTGAGCAAGGTGATCTTGACACTTATGTCAAGAAATCTACGGGGAAAACTTCCTCAAAAAAGGAGTCGACCAAAAAGAATCAACAGGCCGACAGCTCCGATACAGATGATGCAGTCGTCTACACCATTGCAGGCGGCTTCTCAGGAGGCGGACCCACTATTAGGGGCAACAAAGACAATATCAGACGGTTAGATGTAAATTCCGTTCACCAAGAACGGCCCTCCAAATATTCATTTCCTGAGATTGTCATCACTAAAGAATATCTAGGAGGGGTAAGAGGGCCGCATGACGACCCTATCGTTATTGAATGTAAAGTGGCCAACCAGAGAGTTGGCCGAATCCTCATAGATACCGGAAGCTCCTCAGATCTCATCAGTAGCAAATGTCTGTCGAAACTAAAATATCAGACTGATTGCATACATCCGGCATCCCACCCTTTAGTAGGGTTTGGAGGAGGAGTCGTCCACCCAGTGGGACGAGTGGATTTACCCATCCGCCTAGGCAAAAAAGGGGAAGGACGACACATGGTAGTCCAGTTCCTGGTAGTAGAAGAACTCTCGGCCTACAACATGATTCTGGGACGACCAACCCTGAATAATTCCAAGGTTGTTATAATCCCATCTCTTATGTTGCTCAAGTTTGAGAGGGATAATGGAACAGTCAAGTCCCTAAGGGGAGATCAGAGGATGACCCGAGAGTGCTATCTCTCGGATGTCAAGCCCACTGTTATGGCCACTGGGTCGGGTGGTGGAAAAATAGACCTTGACAATGTCAAGGAGAGTGCGCCTGTTCAAGAAGCAGGCGGCAAGAAGAGAAAGGCATCCCAGACAGGGGCCGCAAGAAAAGACAGAAAATAGCAATCATTGGCAGAGGAGCGGTCGAATGAATTCCGCCCTCAGCCGGCTGGTGAGCATACGGACCTGATCTTAGACGACTCGCGTCCTGACCGAACAGTCAAAGTTGGGACGACTGCTCTGAGAGTCCTGGGTGACGACTTTTACAAACTATTGAAATAATACAAGGACATCTTTCCATTCGAAGTCCACGAAATGCCAGGCATTAGTCCTGACCTGGCGGTACATAAACTGGCTGTGGATCCGAAAAAGAAGCCGGTAAGGCAGAAGAAGCGGAACCATGGCGAAGAAAGAAGTCAGGCGGCAGCCGCCGAAGTTAAAAAATAACTTGATGCAGGGTTCATTCGGCAATGTTACTTCCCAGACTGGGTTGCAAATGTGGTGCTTGTTAAAAAGCCGAATGGCACCTGGCGAATGTGTGTAGACTACACAGACTTAAACAAGGCGTGCCCCAAAGACAGTTACCCTCTGCCTAAAATTGATAACCTGGTCGACTCAACAGCCGGCCATGCTTTGATGAGCTTTATGGACGCCTACTCTGGTTTCCATCAAATTCCTTTATGGAAGAAAGATCAGGAGAAGACGGCCTTCGTCACTGATCAGGGGTTATACTGTTACACGGTCATGCCGTTTGGTCTTAAGAATGCCCCGACCACTTTCCAGCGAATGATAAACACTGTATTCTTTGATCAAATTGGGAGAAATGTCGAGGAATATATTGATGATATGATTGTCAAGTCTAAACTTTAGAAAGATCATCTGTCAGACCTCCGAGAAACTTTCGCCACACTCAGGCGGCACCATGTCATGCTCAATCCCAAGAAATGTGTCTTTGGAGTTGAGTCTGGGAAATTTCTCGGATTCCTTATCAATCAGAGAGGAATAGAGGCGAACCCTGAGAAGGTGCAGGCGGTCATTGACATGCAGTCGCCTCGTACCATCCGAGAGGTTCAGAAGTTAACAGGTTGTCTGGCGGCCTTGGGAAGATTTCTAAGCCGATCAGGCGACAAATGCCTATACTTTTTCCAGGCAATTAAGAAAAAGGCAAGGTTTGAATGGGGGCCGGATGCCGAGGCGGCCTTCCAGAAATTGAAAGTTCACTTGCATTCCTTGCCGAGGCTGGTCAGCCCTTTGCCCAAAGAAGTACTCTACATGTACCTGGCCGTCTCTGATCATGTGTTAAGCGCTGTTCTCCTTGCTGAAAGAGACGGTTGTCAGCTCCCGGTCTACTTTGTCAGTCATGTACTGAAAAATGCCGAGTTGAGGTATCCCTTAGTGGAGAAATTTGGTCTTGCACTCTTCATGGCCGTTAAAAAATTGAAGCCCTACTTTTTGGCACATGCAGTCGTCGTGTATACAGACCAACCTATCAAGCGGCCACTGACCATCATGGAGTCGTCAGGCCAAATGATCAAATGGGCCATAGAAATACAGAGCCTCGAAGTTACTTTCGAGCCTAGAAAAGCAGTGAAGGGGCAAGCCTTTGCTGACTTTATTGTTGAGATGGCTCGTCCTCCGGACTCTCAAGTTACAGACCAAGTCTGGAAGGTATATGTGGATGGAAGCTCTACTTCAAATGGTTGTGGAGCAGGCGTCATATGTCAGTCGCCAGAGGGCGACAGGTACGAGTATGCTCTACGCTTCAGTTTTCAGGCCTCAAACAATGAGGAAGAATATGAAGCTTTATTAGCCGGAATCCCCATGTGCAAGGCGGCAGGAGCAAGAAAAATAGACGCCTGTTCCGATTCACAATTGATAGTGAGTCAGTACAATGGCGAATACAAAGCAACCCATCCGGCCATGATCAAGTATTTACAGGCAGTCCGACAAGCAGTCGGCTCCCTTGAGGATTTCCATCTGACCCAAGTGCCGAGATCAGAAAACAACCAGGCGGATGCACTTTCAAAATTAGCATCATCCGCCTCCTGTGATACTCCTCGAACTGTTTTTTGGGAAGTAATGGAGAGGAGAAGCATTGAGGAAGAACCTATTGGAATCTTAGACAGAAGCTCAACCTGGATGGATCCAATCAGGGCATATCTGACAAATGGTACCCTGCCGGATGATCATCAACAGGCGGCAGCACTGAAAAAACGAGCAACCAGTTTTGAAATAATAAAGGGAGAACTTCACAAAAGGGGGTACCTTCAACCCTTCTTAAAGTGTGTTACTCCAGAAAAGGGGCGAGAGATACTGGACGATCTTCACTCTGGTTACTGTGCTTCCCATATAGGCGGTAGGACGCTTGCTCAACGGGCAAGGCGGCAGGGCTACTTTTGGCCTACTTTAGAAGCAGATGCGATGGTGATGGTGAAAAAATGTGACAAGTGCCAAAGGTTTGGCAAACTAATTCACCGTCCGGCTACTGACCTCACTACCATTCATAGCCTACTACCGTTTGCTAAGTGGGGCATGGATATTCTGGGTCCATATACGCCTGCTACAGGCGGAAGGAGGTACATACTTGTTGCCGTCGACTACTTCACTAAATGGGTAGAGGCGGAGGCTGTAAAGGGAATCAAGATGAAGGATGTAATTTCATTCATTTGGAAAAATGTCATCACTCGGTTCGGGGTTCCCATGTCTATGGTTTTTGATAATGGTCCCCAATTTGAGACGTCTGTTCTCAAAAGCTGGTTGGGTGACCAAGGAATTGCACACTACTTTGCATCTGTTGGCCGTCCACAAGCAAACGGCCAGGTAGAAGCCTTTAATAAAATCATCTCAGACGGTCTCAAGAAAAAGATTGAACGAGCAGGCGGCCTATGGGCGGATGAATTACCACATGTTCTCTGGGCCATTAGGACGACTGAAAAAGGGGCGACTGGAGAAACTCCATTCCTCCTAACTTATGGTGCGGAAGTTGTTCTTCCGATAGAACACTACGAGCCGACTCTTCGAGTAATGCTATATGACGAAGAGGCAAACTGGGAAGCCATGCGCCTGGCATTAGACTCACTTCCTGAAAGGAGGGGCAATGTTGTCTTGCGCCATGAAATTTACCGCTTGAGAATGACTAGATCATACAACAAAAAAGTACACAGGCGTCCACTCAAAGTGGGGGACTTTGTACTTAGAAAAATGGAAGCAGTTGGTAGGGCTAATGAGTCTGGCAAACTAACTCCCAACTGGGAAGGACCCTACCGAATCTGTGAAGAGGTCAGGGACGGTACCTACCGTCTGGAAACACCTGACGGACAACCGTTGCCTCGAACTTGGAATGCAGATAATCTTAAGAAATATTTCTTTTGAATGATTGTAAATAGTCAAGGGCTACTTAATAAAAGTTTGCATACTTAATATTCAATTTTGTACTAAGAGGGGCACGCCTACAACAAACAGTCGGCTACTCTCCATACTCAGTTTTTCATTTTACTTAAGAGGGGCATGCCTACTGACAAACAGTCGGCTACTCTCCATGTTTAATTTTTATTCTTACTTAAGAGGGGCAGGCCGCCTATACATTTACAGTCGGCTACTCTCCATTGAGTATTTTACTCTATCTTCAGAGGGGCATGTCGTCTGTACCTTTACAGTCGGCTACTCCCATTGAGTATTTTACTCTATCTTCAGAGGGGCATGCCGCCTGTACCTTTACAGTCGGCTACTCTCCATTGAATATTTTACTCTATCACCATAGGGGCATGCCGTCTGGATATATAGTCGGCTACTCTCCATAGAAGAGGGCCGACTGGTTCCAAAGCACACAAGCCACCCCCCTTATACTTAGCTAAAAATGATCAGGGCCTGGCCGACCCTGTGCCTAAACAGGCGGCTACCCTCCTCTTACTTAGCACCTACGTTCACCAAGAACTAACCAATTCCACAAGGCCGAATGATCAGTCCAGGCGCCAAGCCAACTGATCCAATCTTTAAAACTAATTCGACCAGTCCCAACATCATAGCAGGCGTCCGGCGGCATCCCTCCAGATGAAATTCGTCGCAGAGAGCAGCTCCTTTTTGGGTGGAACATTGCTCTATAAACTAATTACACGGCACCTATACGACTGTCCCCAAGGGCAACAACGTAGCCGTTTTTGAGACAAGGATAACTCTATCACTAACCAAACCAGTGGTAGCAGTTGACATCTGAGTCAGATGACCGCCTGTATTACTTGGGATAATTGCAGGGGTACCTCTTGAGTTAATAGCCAACAAACATTGGCGAATCAAAAGGTTCAGCCGGCCTCCGCCGCCTGGCACCTTTACTACTCAAGCAGGAGTGACAGCGACTGAGTAACACCAAAGTTAACTCATAGTCACTCTCTCAAACTTAGTATGGAGCCTAAAAGGTATGAGTCGTCCGCCTGTTTTTAGCAAACAGGGGCTCTCAACCACTACTCCTGCTAGGTTAACAACCTATGAGTTAAAAGCCAACAAACATTGGCGAATAAAGGGGAACAACCGGTACCAACCGCTTGATACCTCTACTACTCAGTTACTTGGCGACTAGGTAACAATCATGTTTACTTGGTCAAACCACTTTCCTACTTGGTTAATTTTACAAATGACAGGACCGCCTGCCTAAAGGGGATCCAGTCTTTAAAATTGTTCGAATACCGATTGGATAAATGGCCGACTGATCGTCTAGCCTGGAAACAGACAACCAGTCGTCCAGGGGCATAGGCGGCGTGACTAACTATCCGTACCTGTCTGCAACTATCGGCCATGTAAAACAGTCGGTATAGTGTACAACTGGATATCAGAATATTCAATACTTAAACAAATTTGAAGCAAAACAAAAAATATTCATTAAAAGGAAGCCGATCATTAAAGACCGGCAAAATATTCAGAGCCCCGGCCCCCTGGCCGGGTAAATACAAACAAACGGCACGCAGGCCGTGGAAAGAAGACATAAAGCTTAAGAAGGGGGCAGATCTTCAATATTAGCAGCTGCCGCCTGGTCAGCACTCTTCTTGCTGGACTCGGCTTCAGCTGCATCCTTCTTTGATGCATTACCCCAAGCGGCACAAGCGCCACTACCGGCTGCTCCTCCTCCTCCAACGCCTCTTCCTCAGCAGCCGCCAGGATCTCTTGATTATATCTATCAGAACACTGGCGGTACGTTTTTTCCCATGAGGCAAAGTCGGCATTGGGGAAGAGGCGGCCCCAAGTCATGCGCTGGATTTGAGCAGAGTCTTCCATCATCTCCCGGACCAGCTCTTTCTTTTCTTGCTCGGCCTTTTCCGAGAGCTCCTGAGTAAGACTCTTCTCCTGGGTCACCAGGCGTACCTTTACGCTCGCCAAGGATTTCTCCAAGGTTTCGTATGAGGACATCTTTTGGCGAAGAGGTCTCAGCTCGGCCTTGAGGTTGTTGATGGTCGCCTCCAGCTCGCTATTCCTCTTCTGGGCCGCCTCTAACTGAGCCCGGATAGCGGCGGTAGCCTGCGCTTGATAATAAAGAATACCAATGGTCAGAACTTCATTTTGGGCAATTTGAAACATTGCCTTATTATAGTCAGAGGCGGCCATAGCTTTTGCAGCCTTTACCTCTTTGTTCTTCCGGTCAAGCGGCTTGCGAAGGTCGTTCACTCGGAGCAGGGCCTAAGTAAAAAGGGGAACTGGCGTCAGTTTCCAAACAAAAAAGAAAACAGGCGTCCTGGAATTCAAATACTCAAAAATATGCTAAGTATACCTCAGCAAGGACCCCTGCGATCCCGTCTAGGTCAAGGGTGCCGACACCCCTGACCGTCTTCCTTTCAGCTGGAGGAACGGCCTTGATCATAGACTTGGCCACCTCGACCAAGTCAGGCTCCTGAGGGCCGGCTGCATCAAGCATAAACAAACGGATTAGACCTAGTAAAAGAGGGAGCAAGTCTAAAATTTACAAGGACAATTTCATACTTCTAGGTGGCCCAGCTGGAGTTTTAGAAGAAGTGGTCGGCTGTTTCTCAGCCGCCACATGTTTCCTGGCAGAACCAGGAGAGCTCGCAACAGTCGTCTTCCGAGCCTTGGGGTCCGGCTGTTGGGAAGAAGAAGCTCTTGGAGCGCCCGTCTAAAAAAGAAGAAAAGAGTCAGTATATGCATAAACACAACTCCAAAAAGAGGGTGAAAGGTTCGAAGCCCACCAAGGGTGCCCCCTTGTTGGGGGAGTCGGTTGAAGACTGTTGCATGATGGAGGCCCGCAACATGGTCGCCGCAGTCTTGGAGGCGGTAATTTTGCTCATGGCGTCCGCTGCAAAAAAACAAATAGCAAAGTTAATAAAAGTCATAACAAGAAATGCATGGAACAACAGAGTATTCGACAGGCCGGCTACCTCTTGAGCACCGACTGCTGAGGCCACAGGCGGCCAAAAAGTACTCGTCGTAGAGCCATTTGAAGCTCGGGACGCAGTGCAGGGGTACTTGCTCTCGTACCCCTGAAGTAGAGTTCACCTTTGACTCTACTTTGAAGATTCCTTTATCTAGGATCTCTTTCTTAGCCTTGGGGGGAACAAGCGGCATGCTGCGGCCGCCTGCAAGAAGGGGCGGATTCCTGTTCCACCTGTTGAAGCGCTTGTTCAGCTCTGTGTCTCAACTCTCAATGATAAGGAAGGTGCTCCGCCAGTCCTTCCATTTGTTTGCTTTACCTCTCGTCATGAGGTAGCCCCTGTGGCTCATCAATTGATACCAGCCGGTACCGCCTGCCTTAGGGGTCCGGCTGAGGTGGTTCATGTGGGCGAAAGCCTCGAAGTTCGGCTCCACCCCGTGCAGTTCGCACCCGGCCACATAGTCGAGTACGTTGACCTAGGAGTTCGGGGCTAACTGCCATAACCCCAACTCATACCCATCCAAGATCCGCTGAACAGCCGGATGTAGTGGGAAGCGCAGCCCAGCCTTGATGGCCGCCTCGTAGCAGCCAAAGCAGGCGCCATCATACCTGGTACCAGCCGGCCAGACGATTGTGTCTTCTGGATCCGGCACGAACACTAAAAAGTCGGGGCCCATTGCGTGGTTTGCGAAAAAGCTCTCCACTTTCTCTTGCATGGCTGTGATCCGGCCCCGAGGTACCGTGCAGTAGTAGGGGGTATTTTTCTCTCGGTGAGAGGCGGATGGCTCCGCCCAATCGTCCCCCTTCTCAACTGCGTGAGAAAGCCTCGCCTCTTGTAGGCGCCTGTTTTTCTCTTCTGTGTCCAGGGAAGCATGGCCAGACAACTCCTCCCCTCTCCCGGAGGGGCCCGCCTCCTCTCCATTAAAAGGAGCAGGAGAGAATGTAGAATTGTCAACTGTAAAATGGGAAGGGGTCACTTTGACTCCTCCCTCAGAACTGCCGGCTTTCAAGCCGCTTTGTTTCACTTCCACATCTGGCGCCTGGTCAGATGTTTCACTAATCGGCACCCTGTGGGAGGAGCCGTCTGAGTTTGAGATCCTGGCAGTCTTTTTTGTTCTGGCCATCATGCTCTACATAGACACAGATACAGTCGGACTTTGTATAAAGGGCAAAGATGGGTCCAGAAAAGGGCAGGCGGCACTCCTAGTCCTAGATTCAGCCGTCCCCGGTGACCGGCTGATCACTAACCTAGGTCGTGTCGTGTGCTTCCGTGGTGCCATTTCAAAAAAAAGAATAAAGTAAAGAGAAAATTAAGAGTAAGAGAACCGACGGTTACCTGAACGAGTGACGATTGATGAAGTTCTGAAAATCCTTTGCAGTCGGCTTGTCAGAGCAGGCGGTAGGCAGAAAGGGTCCAAAATGTCAGAGCAAGTTCAGGGGTCCGAATGTTCTCTCACAAAGTTTTCAAGTGTGAAAATGACCGAAGTCAACACTCCTTTATATAGGCGAAGTGAGAAGGCGAAGGGTCACTTCCAGAATTCAAAATTTTGGCGGGAGAATCTCTCGGCCTCTCGCCGAGTGACACCTGTAGCAGGCCGTCGCCTGTTACAGGGCGATACCTGTCACAGGTAACACGTGACCAGTCACGTGCCACCTGTGAGGGGCAAATGATTAGGGGATTTTTCCCCACCAATCACCATCTGACAAGTGGACCAATCAGGTTCCGCCATGTGTCCGTCACATGGGCCAATAGGAGCCTGCCACGTGTCAAGCAATGATCCGTCCACTATGGACCAATTACGACACGACACGTGTCCTTCCCATGACACCTGGGATAACCGGTCACCTAGGCCCAACTTCCGAGGGAAGCCCAATCAGCCCAAGGTTAACCTAAACCTAGATTGGCACGTTTCCCGAGGTTATAAATACCTCCCTTAATCCTCATTAAGGGGGATTACGCAAAAAACGCAGATTACACACATTAAACACTCTCACCTAGAGAGACCCAATCACTTTAATTTCCGCATTAATTACTCCTTAATCAAGTACTAACTTGACCGTCGGAGGCGGATCTCCAATCATCCGCAGCATCCGTTTGTTTTGCAGGTACAGGCGTCCGGTTCCAGTCTCGGAATTGTAACTCTTCCGCAGGACATCAGAAAACCCTGAAACAGGATCCATTGTGGACACGTGTCACTCAGGGATTTGTTTAAAAAAAATTAATTAAACCATAAAAAAAAATAAAAAAAAACCCCTAAATTCTCACCCAACCCAGCCCCACCACCGGAACCACTAGCCAAAACGCCGATATCCCCTAACCTCCCGCCGGAACCACCTTATCTCCTGTCGGAACCAGCCGGAACCGGCGACTCCATCATTTCCGCTCCCCGAAAACTACCCCAGCCCCACCTAGCCTCACATCTCCAACAACACCAAACTAGCCCGCGCAACCACCTCCGCCATTCAAAACACAACCAAATCACACCCATCAAACTCCGCCTGCTTCGACAACCCACAGATCTCCACCTGCGCGACGACCCACGCTCTGATCCCCACCCTAGTTTGCGACGCCCTCCTTGCTAGCGGCGGTTGGGGTGTTTTCCTGTTGCTGAGGTGTTTCAAGGATGGGTTAGGAGATGGGTTAGGTGGGTTTTCGATGGCTGGGGTGTTTTGAAGTTGGCTCCGGTGGGTTTTTCGGTGGCTTGAGGTGCCGACGGTGGGGCTGGATTAGGGTTTCAGGGCTGCCGGCGGCAGTTCATGGTTGCCGGTGGTGGATCGGAGATAGGTTAGGGATTGGTATTATTTTATTTTTTAAAAAAATATTTTGGTTTTTTTTTTTAAACCAATAAATGAATGACACGTATGCTTAGTGGGTCCCACTAACGGATTCCATCCAAAGATACGGTTAAATGGTGGTGAAATTCAATTTTTGGGTTGTTATGTGGTGTTATAATAAAAATTTTAAAAAAAAAAATAGTGTTATAATCCATCTTTTTTTTTAAATATGAGGTGTTATCTTCAAAAAAATTCTTTATACGAAGTATGAAATTAAATTATTACAATAATTGGGTTGTGATTTTCTAAACTATCTGATTTGTTGGGCCTTGTTATGTTTTGGATCAACCAAATATTTTTTGCCTGGCCTAGCTTATGTTATAATACATCCTATGCATGTTGGGCATGACAAATCAAACTAATTGTTAGTGAACCACGTTAAATTTGTGTTTTTATTTAATTTGTTTATGTTATTATCTTTCTTGCATCCGTTGTAACATGTACAATTCATTGCTTTATGAATTTTCAGAGACTTACTTGGATGGCCTTGAGATATGTGGATGCACCACGAAGCTCACAATCACTAAGAAAGAGCTGCTACAAGCAACTACAAAGAGTTAGAAAGCATAAGAACAAAGCAAATAGCGTGAAGGAGTTGGATGGTTTCAGAAAAAGAGTTGACACACACATGCTAGTAGCCACACTAGTGGCTACTGTTACGTTTGCAGCTGGATTCACCCTTCCGGGAGGTTACAACCAGTCCGACAATGACCCGAACATAGGCATGGCTGTCTTGCCGGACAGATGGCCGTTCAAGGCATTTGTAATATGCAACACAGCGGCATTATACAGTTCCGTTTTATGTGTGGTAACTCTCATTTGGGCACACTTAGGTGACCTTAAGCTAATCCTGGTATCTCTCAAGTTTGCACTACCCTTGTTGGGTTTCGCATTGGTGATGATGTCCTTGGCTTTCATGATGGGTATATTCGTCGTGTTGAGGACAGTACCTTGGCTATCCTACGTGGTTTTAGGCATGGGATGTACCTTCTTGTTCGGCGTACTTCTGTTCTTTATACCACTCTATAACCCATCAAGCATTAAGAATTCTGTGGTGCGGTTTTTCTTTTCCGGCACCTTTCTATTGTTGTTGCTAGTGTGTGAAAAAAGCTCTATTACATATGCCTAGGACGTTGGTTTCATGTATGAAGCAGCTTTCATCCATCAAACCTGAAGGCGTAAAGCCTTTAGTAGAAATGCAGAATGTATGCATATACTGTAAACCGATCTTTTGTCAACGTAATATTGTGAGATGATAAGAAACCAGTGTTGTAACTCATGCATGCAGCTTCAGTCGTGGTAATTGAAGCTAGAATAATAGAGAATTGGTCACATTTGTGTTGTAGCTAGAATGACTAATTAATTTCACGAATACATATGTAATTGATGCTCCGATCATTTGTCTTTAAAGGTCAATTAGAAGAATTAGTCACATATATATTAATATAAATCCCATCATAGGATTTAAAAAAATAAAATAAAATTATATATAAAAAAAATGTCACCATAGAAAAGATGAAACATTCATTCATCTTTTTGTATGATCATGTCTTTATCTGTGTTACTCTTTATCTGTGTTACTCTGTAATAAGGAGTTTGGACGATATAACAAATTATTTAAACTAGAGAAAGTACGCTATAGGAATTTTTCAGTAGTATGTACAATATCAAAAGCGATAATATGTGCAACATATTTATCCTAAAGTACTTGGAGTGGTAGCCCAGTAGTCAGCATTTCCATCTCTCGTACCCATAATGTGTGGGTTTGATGATCACCAAGGGCGGGTTGTTTGGGGGGAGATTGGGGCATTTCTTCCTATGCTTAAAATCGGCAGCATCCATCCTCCAAAGATTGCGTGTTGGTCTCTCAGGGAGACGATAGCATCAGACACTTCAGTACTGGGACTGATTATGAGGAAGACACAACGGCAGTGTGCAGTGCCAGCAGCAGCAACGGTGGCAGCATGCAGTGGCACCAGCAGCACGGCATTTCAAATTCTGTGAGAGCATCACATTTTACAGGAAATGTGCAGCTTCAGCTTCCAAAATAGACCCTTGCTCTACATGTAACTCCACAAATCCAGAGTAAGTTCCAAATTTTCAACGCACACTAGACAGGTCACTGTTATCAGTTGCATCCAGCAGACTTTGCAGCATCAAGAAAAGATACATTTAGAGACATTGAACAGCAAATTAATAAGAGATTCAGAGGTAAAGATTACAGTTTCTTACTTCAAGAGATAACTAAACAGGAGTGCATCTTGGCACATACACTAAAGAGTAAACCCGGTCCACTATTAAAAATTTATCTGAAGTTCTGAACCTAGGCATCAATATTTATTGCAGCTGATGCCCTAGCTGCAGATTTTGAAATCCAAATAATTTCTTGGGTACATGAAGGTTGAACATAGCAGTTACAGTCACATTTGACTAAAATTAAAACACAAGGAATTGATGCAAGGAACTTTAATCTCAAGAGATTAAGGGTAGCAAAATCTTGATCCTGCTGCAGCTTTTAAATTTTCTAACGCGTCAAAGATGTTATAGATTCTTATAGCTGAAATAGCAGACATAAATGTTCAATGAGATAGGAGATGTCACAACTTAGGGCATGTTCATTCATCTTGTTTTGTCCAATTGCAAAAAATAAGTTCAGATAAAATAAGTTTGGAAAAAATGAGTTCAGATAAATTCACAACAAAATAATTTCAGGAATATAAAAATAAATAAAAATAAAAAAAGACAAAATCAATGTAGGAAATTTGACTCTCTCTGGAAAATGGAGCTAAGATGCTTTTAATACTTTTGTCAATTAGAGATTCAAAAAAAAAAAAATCCAAAGGTTGCTCACAAACTCTACAAAAAACCTGGTACTACTAAACAAATTTGCCTAATATTTCTCAATGTTACTCTGTAGTAAACAATGCAGGCTCCTAATCACAGAAACATCATATTACATTCAACATGAAATGCACACTTTCAAGATATACACCAACCAAAAGAAAGAAAGAAAAAAAAAAAAACAGTAGACCATCATATAACACAAGCTAGCATACTACCCAGCAGCCCCGCAAGCAACACACACCCCTCTACAACCCCCTACACGTGCAGCCCAAAATGCATGGACCAATTACTTTTATTTAACCAGCAGGGAAATTCAGAGATGTTCACTATCTGTAAGTTGTCATTAGTAAGTTATCAAGTCATTGTTCCTATTTGCAGATATTAGGAACTGAATACTAGAATATCACATGAATAAATTCAGGCATCATATTCGTTTAGCATGAGATTTTTAGAACAAGAGCACAATAATGCAGGAAAATATTTAAGGCCCATTTTTATAAATTATTTGATTTTTTCATGGGTGCAGGAAAAGGAGATTTAGTGAACGGTTCAGCTCAGCAAAACAGAAAGCTGACCTCTTTAATTTTATGACATTCTTGGGACACTAGGACAGTTTGGCATCACCACTACGGCAAGAATCTCTCTAGAGCCAGCTTCCAAAACGGTAAGCATTTCATAATTGATTTGGCCATTGAATCATAGAGGTCCCTGTAGTCTGAAAAAAAAAATCCACACTCACAGGTGAAATGGATTAGAGTGCTATAATCAGACTTCAATTTATTTACCAAAGAGGGAAGAAACAAGAACAGCCAATACCATCAGATAATTCATTTAATTAAATTAAAGGCTTCGTCATATTAAGCAGGGCAGGTCTTGTTAGTGACTGGAGATCTACCTTCAGTCCCAGAGAACCCCTGCAGACTAGGCAATTTAGCTCTGAAGGAAAGACTCTAAATTGCCTCGAAATTGCTAAGTACTTTAATCCTGAGGATGAGAACATTATAAACCAGTTTGGAGTGTCTAGCAAACTTTAATTTTCATAAGTTGACACCCACACAAGTCATTCATTATCAACTGAATCTCTTGTGCTTTTTCAAATGCAGGAAATAGAACATGTACTGTCTAAATTAAATTATATTTCTGAACCTCATCCAATCAGAAAAATCATATAAAGATTTTCTAAACAGAATTCATCTATCAGAAATAAAGCACACTTAGCTATACGACAACACCAACAAGGCCACAACACATCTCATTCCACTCATGACCTAAAGAAAGCCAGAGATCATCCAGAGCTCGCTCTTTGCAGTGCCAGAGTCGAGATAGAGATGGTGTGAGGGTGAGGGTGAGACGAAAGATAGGGAAAAGGGTGAAGAT